>NC_133494.1:9450345-9512247 GCF_025370935.1 Choristoneura fumiferana
CTTATTTAGTGCCTAAATGCCAAGTTTCATGGCTTTATCTTCGACAGCGACGAACTTCCACCTTATGAATTTTCATCCCTCTATTTAACACCTTAAGCCCTCTTTTTCGCAATAAAAGATAGCCTATGTTCTTTCCCAAGATATATTCTATCTCTGTACCAAATTTCATCAAAATCGGTTCAGCGGTTTAGGCGTGAAAGCGTAACAGACAGACAGACAACAGACAGACAGAAAGAGTTACTTTCGCATTTATATATTAGTATGGATTAGACTCTATATTATTTTCTAATTGAAAATTATAGCTTCTTTTTATTTTGGAAAAGTGGAAAGTTTCACGGGATGCTGACGAAAATGCGGGCTGTTGCTCAAACTACAATTATTCTAAATTTAAACGAACTATGCTTATTTCTATAATATACTATGGTACACAATTTCGAATAAGACCTACTGGCTACTACCGACGCCGGCTATGTAGGTGCCAATCTACTAAGCACAGTCATCAGTGAAATTAGATAACCAGTAAAAAAAACATATCAATTTGACTCTACATTGAGACTATACTGCCAGTATCAAGACCATAATAAAGGTGTGTAGTTTTTTAGCTCTTCGACTGTTAAGCAGGTACAATGATAATTTAACTAATTTTTCATTCGGGCACCTTTAAGATATGGTTACAATACAAGATTATCTCCGGTCCATTGCTAATTATAATATCACCGTGAAAACTAAAACCATTATTATTATTTCCTTTAAAATATTTAGTAAGCAAGCGCAAAAGGAATCCAATACGTATGCGTACATTGACCGGCATATCTAGGATGAGACGAGATATAATGTTTTTATAAATTCTACGTTGGTATGCTGAGATGTCCGTTCCTAAGAAAAAATGCGATAACAATGTGCTATATCCGAAGAATGTAAAATATAGACAGAAAGTAATGACTCAAAGTACAATGCGTTGATTGAATGCAGTCGCGTGCATTTAGAGGATGTCGTGTGCAGTAGATTCAGTAACATTGCATTGCATTAAAGTGGCATCAATGAAGTTGCATAACTTACGATAACTAATGTACTCGTATCTACATGCCTTTTGTATCTATAGTCCTTATGCCCTATTTGCTATGCTCGGGGTTTGTCTACGGGATCGAAGAAATATGAATAGGTATGTAGTATAAGGAGATACGTGGAAGAAAGAGTGTCCTCGACGTACCCAAGTAAATTAACGTTGAAGTAGCAATGAGCAGGCATTTACCTAATTAGGTATTCTTCTGATTTCGTCTATTTACATTTGTATTGCTGTATAAATATTTCGCAACCATAAACAAGATGACTTTTATTTTCAATTGACTTATAGAAGAAATTAGCATTGAAGTATTTACTTAAGCCGATTAAATTAAAAACTTCCAGTCACTTTCTAACCACGACTCACGTTTGAAATGGCAATGTATATAAGTGCTTCCATTAATCTCGCGCTTCTAACGTGTCCATCAGTTAAAGAGTAAACGAACTGGACTACCAAGTAGGTTGGAGGCACCATTTATCGATTCGCATCAACACAGCAGATGATACAGCATCGTAAATGATTGAACCATTCTTGGTAGAGGATGTTTACGATAATCGCGGACGCATCACAGTCGCAGTGCAGCCTTGTCGTTTTTATGATATATTCATCATTTATGCTAATCCCATGGTTGCTAACGGGCTGAACACTGAAAAGGATATTCATTTCGCTAATTGCATAACTGTACTGTTTTTAGACAATACGTGAACGTTTACTGTAACAGACACGATTTTTACACGTTAGTTGCAAATTAGAGCACTGCTGGCCGCTGGCGCTGAATTTTGAAGTCGTTATTCATAGAATTTTAAAAACAAAATCGTGTAACCTACACTTGCACAATAACAAATATCTTACACCCATACAGCGTCGGAGACAACCCTCAACAGTTCGGTGTGGCGCACAGAACGGACCCGAAATAAAATGGGAGAAAATCCGGGATCAAGAAGAAGATTATAATTCAAAGGGAATTTGTGACGAAAAACTATTGCTTAAAGCAATAAACAAGCTGCCTAAAATAACAAAACCTCGAAACAAAATACTAGCATGTTTGTGGCATTGTGTTATTTCTTAGACCTGGACCTGCTTAACCTTGCACAAAAGCTTGTAGAACGGAAAGAGAAAGCGTTCGAAATTGGTCTCCATTATTAAATTTGTTTGCAACCACAAAATGAAGAGCAAGAAATATGTCATTGTCAAAAATAAGGCGTATCACTTCAACGCGCTTATCCGAGACCCACGTTCATTCACATTTAGCTAAATCATTTATTTTTGGTATTTAGGAATGCGAAACTATGCTACTAGTGTAGTGACCCAAAACTGCCGAGCAGAACTTACATCATGTCAAAAAGAGTGTAACAGACACACTGTGTCACTTTCCCTCAGGCATGTGGCGATCTATTTCAGGGTGGCATAATTTTTTAATTATATCAGTAACACAGGTTGCAGACGGCTGGTAAAATCCATTGTTAGCGCGTGTGGCGTCATGGCCGTACGTCAAATTTAAACTAGCACCATCTCAATTTTACTGAACATGATTTTATCAATTTCGTCCTCGGCTTTGTTGCAACTATTGTTGCAGTTCCATTATGATGTAATTAAGGTATGTTCATTCGCATATAAACCGAAGTTTTCTTTCCTTTGGGCACAGGCACTTAATATAATATGTATATTATGCATTTATATGATTTAGGCCCCCAAGACACAGGTCTTTACCTAGTTTGGGGTAAGAATATTTGACAATTCTCGTGACCTCTCTGGTTTTGTTTCAAGTTGATTTGTACAATAAATCATTTTTTTTATTATTATTTGAAAGTCATTACACTCTGTTTATTAAACCAAGATACTACGATGACAGTATGAAATGTCAAATGTAAAAATAATGTGACCAGCATAGTACAAATAGTGCTGCTCTCCGATTTCGGTTTTCAACATAATTGAAAATAATCGATAAAACATAATATTTTACGGAATCAAAAATAAAATTAAAGCATTCAATATTCTACATTTTATAAGCATTATTAAGCTTTTAGGCAGGTTTTTCTTAGAATCAAAATGAAACATAAGCATCATCATCTACAAAAAGTCGAAATATCGCCTAGACGGTGGCATTTTCATTAGACCTATTTTACTTTTTTTAGTTATAGTTATATAGTTTATTGCAATTATGTGGTATAAAAGGTCTTAATTCTATTAATACATACATGTGCCAACATAAACCCTGCAAGGCACCGCAAATTGCTGAACAAATTGATAGTCCATTTGTCATTTTTAAAACTTAATTATTATTATATATATAATATATATATCATAACAATCGAAAAATTCTTGTAGATTATAAAAACACTGATAGCAGATAATTTTTTAACTTATTAGTGAATAAATGTTCTTTTGCAATATTTCGAATTTCTAAAGGTAATTTATTATACATTTTTATCGCCATGTGGTGTGTCCCTGATCTTACAATTCGTAGGTTTGTGAATGAACTAACTAATTTATTTCTTTTCCTTAAGCCAGCTCTACAATAGTTGTCCCTCTCTTGGCCATTGGCTTTAGAATGTCTTAAGTGCCCTACGTGTGTAAGTACGTCACAGATCCGGATCCTTACGGAAACTTTTCGGTGATTACCGGTTGTAGCACATCACTATCAGGTAACACCGTCATGTGGCTTCATCAAAATAGGCTAAGTCAACCAGGCACCGTAGGTGCATAAAAAATTCGATGTATTACTAAAAACATAGGTACCTTTATTTTTTGTCTTGTACCTACGGAGTAGGATCAAAGTACTAAACCAGCCACGCATAGTAACGATATATAAGTAGGTATTTACATACACAAAGAATTCCTGTAGGTTTGAATTTGTATCTTCAAAGAGAAATTAAAACGCTGACATAAACCGGTAGTAGGAAACCCTGACATGAATTAATTAAGCCACAAAAAGTAAACAAAACCCTTTTTAATAGGTCGCCTTTTGTGAAATTCTTACATCAGCACATGGGGGTGCTCGTCCCTGAAACCACAACAATGTCGATTTCACGCTCAACAGAACTTCAAACAGTTTCCTCTCGATCGGTTTAATAATCGAATACTTAAAAGGCCCTCACATAGATATAAGTACATACATAATTTGCATATGCGTGCTTAAGTGTAAATTTTATGTAAAATCCAATGTCAGATTTAATCTACCGAACCGAGTTTTCTGTGTACCTTCGTATTACGTGAATACGTTAAGTATTAAATAGCAGGGTTTACGTAGGAACGTGTCACATAATGGACCGGTTAATTCAATTAGTTCAGTCGAACGTCAACTCGCGGATTCGGCGTTTTTAGGTCGGCTCTGGTAGCGGCTGTTCGCGCAATATAAACCAATTAAGCTGACATGTAGTGGCTAAATAAGACATTGGATATCTTGATTACTCAATAACCCTACGATTCTTATCAACATCGGAACAGGAAAAGATTATACGAAATTACTTAAAATAATTACGTGTTACATAATGAATGATTTTTTCTCCGGTAATTATTCCAAAACGGGATTGTTCTTTTTTTTTAGCTTTATTTTGTAAAATTAATTTTATCGGTGCTTCGAGGATGAACCTAAAGTATTGGATTGAAGTCGCTATAATGTTACAACTAGAAACAAGACCCCGTGAGCTGGTTAAATATATTAGTAGGTAAGAATTTAAATCATCAAACTAAATTAAGTACATCGAACAAGTATTATCTAAATTAGCAAGAAATCTTTAAACGAAATGAAATATCGCTTAATCGTTATCTAAGCAAAACCCTATTATCGGTTTTATCTTTGTTAAATAATGTCACAAACTTGAAGACAGCTCATTGGGCCGTGAATAATTATGGACTGGCATAAAGTAATGTTGAACAAAGAGCCCCAGTTCAATGGCTTCAGTTCAAACGAAGATTATCAATTCCAATTTCCAATGTTAACTATTAGTTGAACCGTGAACCTTGACATGTACGAAGAAATCCGAGGAAAACTATTTTATTACTAGACTAACGAGTAAGTATACTTTAATAGTCTAGCAATACTTTCTAAGTAGTAGACGCGTCCAGACATTCTCCATTGCCAACACCTAAATACGATGAAGGTATTTAAATACATATTCGTTTTGGAAACAAATTAATTGGTGTTAGAAATACTTGTTTTAATAACTTCATAAACATCGCCATTAGTTTCGTAAGTTACAGTCTTCATTTACTTAACTGGAACTCAACTATAATTAGATTAAATGCACCAACGGCGTCGCTACTTGACTATGATTAAATTTTATCTATAAGAGAAAGAAGCACATGTGGTGGTTCTAATTACCGTTTGTTTTAAAATCTATAATTAAAATACAAGAAATCGTGTTTTCGACCTCTCAAATTTACTTTTTGACTGTTTAGGTAAGTACTAGTTTAACTTGTTTAATTTATTAACTATTAATAGGTTTAAAATGTAATGTATAAAACCATTTTGGTTTTTAGACGTGGTTTGGAAACATTTTTGCTAAAATATTAATTACGTTTCGACAGGTTTCAACATTGAGTCAGCGTACAATTAAATTAGATTAGTAAAATTTTATTACACAATTATACCCCCTGTTATTACTTTAAAAAAGGTCAAATATCTGTTTTGTGTCTTTCTATTAATCCCAATGCAATGCCCATTAAAATACAAGTAGAATCCTTTACAAAGAGCATATATTTCAGTCGAGTCATTTAAATATTTAACTCTACCTTTCCTGCGGTTCACATAAAATCCCACCTCCCAGCATCCCTTTTACATAACCAAGAGCGTGGAATTTCAAGTATTACTTTCGTACATTTCTTATAAAATACCCACGTTACATTTAAAATTATTTTCCAAACTGAATGTTCGTCATCGCTTACATTGTTGCGCAGTTTTGACAGTTTGTTTTTGTTTTTTTACGGTGCTCTGATTCCCATTAAAATATTTCCAAGTTACATCAATTAAATCACAATTATCCTTTCACTGTTTACATAACTGATAAAATTTGAGTAATTCCTCAAAAGGTATGAATATTTTACTGTCTGTAATTATTTCCGAATTTACAACATCTACATACTTAATTATGTCTTTATGCGCCACTTAACTGCCACTGCGACAAGTTTTGCTTCTTCATAGTGCATCCATGCAAGCATAACTACTTACGAGTATAACGTGTGTAAGCACCGAGGAGCTCTAATATAACAAAGGATGTTTTTATTTTAAAACTCAAAGGGATATGGATAAGCGTATCAGCGAAATTAAATAACTGCTATGGTGTTTCCGGCTGATAATACAGAAAAAAAAACTTGACTGGGATTACCATTTGTCACCTAAATAAAATGTAATTCCTCGAAAACACAATCATCTTTATGGTGTATGGATACGGCTGAGGGATACGGGCTACTTGTCTTCCATTATGACTGTACTGAGAAAAATGCATGAATACCTACCTAACACGTTGATTGATTCCTAGCTTAGAGGTATCTGTTATCTCTTACACTATTAGCTATTTTATCTGTTTTTTTAATAAATTATTCTTTATGGCAATTTTAATTAAACTTATCTACACTTTTTGTCTAATCGCTAATTTGTCTCGTTCACATCTCTGCACTCTGCATAATGTAAATTTTATTACGTTACATTCTTTCGGAACTAACCGCTCACCCAGACAAGAGATGTCGCTACTAAGCAATCAAATTATGATAATTTGTGAGCGGTGAGCGGTTAGTTCCGAAAGAATGTAACGTCTCTCGATGAGAGCGAAACATAGATGTCGCTCGCGCTGCTGCTTAAGTAGCGTAGTAAAAAGGCAAACTTAGATATGTGTGCATAGGAGAAATTCGTGTCTGTATTCCTGTCCAGTGGTGGTGTAGGGGTATGGTACGCAGCACGGAATGCTAAGGAACTGGGTTCGATTCCCAGCGCTGGTCTTTTTTTCTGGTTTTTCTGTGCATCCATGTCTCAGTTTGTATTTTCGATATATTATAACTAGCGACGCACCCTTATTTCTTGCGGGTATAGTTTGATGAAAATGGGAATAAAAAGTAAATCTTTATCTACTGATTTTATTCACCTACTTTTTCACTTTTTTGTGTGAATTCGACATATAGGTCGCAAGTTTTATGCCTAAACACAATCGTATACATTCTAGCAGCTTATCTTCACACACATGCCAAACATCCCAACGCACAAAACACAGATCATACTCGTAAGCTGCGGATAAATCTATAAAAGGCCGCAATGACCGATGCCCTCAGCTAACACACGCCATACGTCCACTCTTGTGCAGCCCCAGGACCGGTTCCCTCGATACGTATCTGCAGAAAAGTGATCTTAGCAATACAGGCGCAGGTAGAACTAGACCTCGCTTTGGTCGGTTTGCTTTTTTACAATGCAGTCGCCACTGCATTACTTGCTAGCTGTAGCGGTGTAAACAACATTTTAAATAAGGCGGTTATGTACCAGGGATGACCAAAGAAAACCGTTAATTAGACAAACATTCTGCACAGGCGCCACTGGGTGATGAAAGCCAATATTATTTATCGATCGTTTCGACCTACGTTCCCAGAACATACCTATTATTCTACAGTATGTTTAATGAAATGAGATGGGCACTACTCCAATATCAATAGTCCCTGTGTTTACAAACAGTGTCGGTCTAAAAATGCCCACGGGACCCACACAGCACTTCATTCTACAATACTAATTTTCTTTCTTCATCGTAGATTTGATTTGCTTCCATCCTTTTATGATAATATGTCATTTGTCCTAATTTTGTTTACCTAATTGAGTTTGTTTTAATTATAAATGTTAAGTGTTGCGGTTTTCAAGAATTCTTTACGACCTCTTATTTTCTAGTGGTTAGGACAGATTATTTTAAGAACAATTCTGAAAAAATAACTGTTTTAGAAATAAAACAAGTTATGATGAACAAAAATTATGGAATACATCAAGATAAAGTAATTCCGACGAAGGACGAAGAACACGAGTCATTATATTTCCAAAACAAACATGAGACATGGATTTCATTCAAATAATATGAATGGTCGAAATTAGCGCGTCTCCGCGCTCCGCATTACTTCTCTTCCTTGAAAGCGCACCATAAGTCCGACATTAATCATCATCATCATCATCATCCCAGCCTATATACGTCCCACTGCAGGGCAGAGGCCTCCTCTCAGAACAAGAGGGCTTGGGCCATAGTTCCCACGCGGGCCCAGTGCGGATTGGGAACTTCACACGCACCATTGAATCGCTTCACAGGTTTGTGCAGGTTTCCTCACGATGTTTTCCTTCACCGCAAAGCTCGTGGTAAATTTCAAATGTAATTCCGCACATGAATTTGCGAGCCGGGGTTTGAACCCACGATCCTCTGCTTGAGAGGCGATAGGTCAAACCACTAGGCCACCACGGCTTCAACATCCGACATTAATATCAAGTGCAACATATGTATTATTCGAACCTCTTAAAAATATCATACCACAGCCTTATTGGGAATAAAACTTAGTGGTACTTACATATTTTTGAAGCTTTCGATAAGTTCATATTTTTACACTCGAATGAATATTATCTACATAATAAACATCCCACTGCTGGGCCTAGGCCTCCACTCAAAACATGAAACGAATATGTCTATCTTTAATGAAATATTAATATTCTCTGTACGAATGTCTATAATCGTAGCCAATTCGTAGCTAATTGAGCGCTCCTAACGCCCGCATACAGCGCGCACGCAGCACGATACTTAACTTGTATACCTTATACAATTTGTCGTTTGCGACATCACTTATTCACTTTCACTTGCAAACTTAGATGAATTAAAAAGGGTTGCCACTTACATATATGTACCTACAAGTTACGGTCCGAATTAATTACCGGCATTTTTTTAAATAGAAATTGTCTCCACATTGTTCACGTAACTTGATGTGTCGTATTCTTGTTGTATTGAAAATAATATTTTAACCGTAATATTTTTTATAATGTCTGCTAATTTTTTTACTGAATTTTGTATCCCGTAACTTCAGTTACGGTTATAGTACGCTTAGCCGAAGCTTAATTAATAAGTTAATTTTGTTTTAATGCCACTACATATTTAAATAATTTCAGTATAATTAGCAAACAAACACTGTAAGTATGCTCTAAATTTACTGCACCTAATTATCATAATCTACCAAAACCGTAAACTTAGCGGATTCAGTTAAGCACACAATACGCTTTAATTCAATATAATCATCGTCTCTGCGTGCGGTAGTTAATTTACCATACTCCCTGAATAAATACAATAAGACGTCTTTATGCGTTATTTCCTGCATCATCCTGTCTGCAGACTGCAGTAAGCGCTGCTGCAACCTGTGGGCGACTTCCTCATTAGCGCTCGACTCAATAACGTTGGTGGCAATTGCTTGCCGACTCCAATTGAAATGCTTCGAGAAACGTTGAACCGATAAAGGGATGACTGGTCTGCTGTATCTTTGAACAGTTGACCAAGAAATTGCTTTACTACTCTGAGATTCATACTCACTGGACGTCACTCGTACAGTATAAAACGTTCATAAAGTTTACCTATACATATGAAGAGTGACAACCAAACTAAAACTAATTGACTATCAAACTGAGTGAATATTGTCCTAGTAGACTACACCTACTTCTTCGTAAATGAGGACTTTTTTTATTATCAATAGATGTGAAGAACAAAATAACATAACAATCTATGTTTGGAATTAGATACGCACGTAGGTGGGCTGTATCTTTCATGATGTTAACTCGTTGAGTTATCATCACTGTTTATTGACACCACGAGTGTCCATGGAACCATTAAGTAATTTGTGTCACAGGCGCTTGTACTTTCCGATTTGACACTCCTGCTCTACCTATCGACAATTGGACAGTTAGAAGACTGAAATGAAACATATTATATTATGCACACGGTAGTTCTCTGTCGTTATGCATGAATTTTGTTCTAGAAACAACTCATAATTGTTACTAGCTAACAACATTCCATGAAATTCTAAAAACCGCAAGTTTGAAATTTTCGAGGCAAGTGAAATTATGGAAAATAAAATTGTTTAAGCAAAATGAAATCATGTGAAATTAAAGGATATTAGGATACCTGATAATACACGCGTGATTTTTTTTACACCCCAAAATGTATGTGTGCAATAAAAAAATATTCTGATTTTTACAGCGGAGGATCTAATTGAGAAAGTTAGGCAGCTGCACCGTTATGTCACTCATGTTTCGCACACTGAGCTACATTCGTTTAACAAAGACAACTGTATTTTCTGTATTGTCTGTTGGTGACGAATGGTTTCGAACTATTCATACAATGTCCTGTTGTTTGTGATCAATAAATTTGCCGAACGTAATCTACTTAGAGCCTTAAAACAGGTGAAGGTCTTGTACATAAACGTTGTGTCTATTTGAAAACTCTTAACAAATGAGTCGTGCTAACCACAAAAAGTTAGGCAAAAACTTAAAGTCACCATTTTATATTTTTTGCCGGATTGTTTTGGCGTCACATTCAAATGAGAAAATTAATATGTATTCGCGAATCGCAGCATTAGAGTCATGACCACGACCTTGTTTTATTCGTCACATGGAATGAAGTGTTCGATCGTCCCGGTAGTTTCAGTTAGTTAATTAAGTTATCAGACGCCAATTAATGAATTGTACACCGGAACTGATGCCGTCCTTACTCCGTTGAGGAAATGCTATGGCATTAAAAAATGGGTTTAATTAGTTGCCATGATCTTTAGCTGGGACACGAGTCGCGACCGCAGACCGCGACGGTGTACAGAGATTTCATTTCATTTAGGTCACGCGGAAAGCAACATGTCGTGTTACACTAGCACTGCGTAACATACTCGCCGTTCATAACACAAAAGTGGGCGGAGTTATAGTCTAAATGTAAAAAGAATCAAAAACAGTATGGTTATCGCCGCATTAGATAGCGACACAATGCGCCAGTAGTCATACAAACAGCTACAAAAAACGCGCAATTCCCCGGTTCAATGACAAAGGCAAACAATGCTTGACGAAGGATTTGAACACGAAGCCAGTTGCAACTCATTATTATATTATCAATGGAGAAATCCGTGGTGTGGGCGTTGCACGGCGGTGGCGAAACATTCAGAGGCGAAATTGCAATGAGACGGTAAAACACATTTGAATGCAGAACACACTTTCGACGCGTGTGAGCCTTCATTTATGCATTTTGCTAAGGCCAAGACACCTAACATATGTACTTATTGAAAGGATAAATTATCACAGGCTCTGGAACATTTATAAAAATTCTAACCACAACTACCTTGAAATGATAACATCAACAAGTTTCGAAATAATTTTATGAATCAGAAACGGCCATTATTCATAATGACCAGTTCACCATTAAATAGGTATGTATTATTAAGTAACCATACGTTTAAAAACAGTTGCAAGTAAATTCCAAGCGAATTAACTTTACCGCACGCTTCTATAAAAGTAGAGCGTAGAAATACATAATCAACCAATCACAGATATAGTTATTTTAACAAACAGGACTTATTAAATGCGACAAAAAATATTGCTGAAATTACCTCGAGATTACAATCACAGTACAGTGGCCGTGGTCGCGAGTAGACTCAACAGAGTAGGGTAAAGTCTAACATTTAAGTAGTCCAGGTTGTAAAAATAATGTAGGTATTGAAAATTGCTAAGATACAACAATATTAAATTATGTTGTTGCAATCTCCGTCACCTTACAAGGGGAGCGTGATATGGCTTTGATTTTAAGTAATCTGATTAGTCGGATTTAACTCGTATCGACTTCAAAGGAAGTTGGGAGTACGCCCTTACAATTTCATTTATATTCAATGTTGTACCCAGACCCAGAAGCAACAAAAAGTTTTAAAGAACTTTTGTTTCAACAGGAACTAGTTGTTCACCTTCAAATAATTAATCTTTTTGCATTATCTTGATGACCTTATCCTAGAATCATGCCACAGCGCAGATCAAATCTATCAGTTGCCTTATTTTTTTACTGCTTTTTGCTAAAGTTTTGCTTTAACGTAGCGGGTGTCCAACGTTATTCAATAATATAAGGCACGGCTACATAGAGCGGATAATGCAGCTTGCACAAGTAGCGCTCCTTCGCTTTAAATGCCAGTCTGGTCAATATTTCCTATTTGATTACTCTAACAAAAAATGGTAAGGTACCTACTTACCTACAACCTACTGCTACCTACGTAAACAATGCCTCCTATATCATCCTCCCTTTGTTGCAATAGTAAAGTTTTTAATACCCGAGCAGGTAACAGATATTTAACTTAACATTAAGTAACTCATCAGCTCCATTTACCTGTTTCTGCGTTTTATCTGGCAGAATGATGGAGAGGTCGAACGAGCGGTTCTTCTTGTCGCGGCTGCCCGAACGCATCAGCTTGGAGGAAGAGCGCGTGATGCTTTGCGCCTTCTCCGGTAACTTGAGGGCCACGATGGACATGCTGCGCGAGAGCCGGCGGCCCAGCTTGCGCGTGCGCAGCGACATGGACCCACTCAGCCCGCGCTTACGGCCCTCCGGCGCACTACTCTCCTCCACTTCATCCCCCGCACCCGCCATCGCACTATCAAGAATAACCACAGTTAATCCTTCCACAACATTCACATATCTAACGATATCGCCAACCGTAACAACACAAAACACTTAGAAAGTCTTCCTCGTCACTCAGTCATTTCACTGAACGTCTAGTCTAGACACACTTCCACTGTTTATTTACACATCGCCACTGCGTCCTGTGTCCGAAATCAGAGGCTTGCAGTTCGAGCGCGGATCATATGGTCGCGAAGCCGGTTTTTGGATTCCTAAAGCTACAATTAAATATATGACGATCGTTCGATAGCGATAATATTGCGAGTTGAGGAAAACGTGAATGGAACCGATTGTGCAGCTAGAACGAGCGTTGCGTTTAAAAGAAGGCGCGTTATCGCGTGACTGCGGTTGTCGAGTTGTGTAAGCGACGTGCTCGCGGGCGTTCGTTGGCGGCGCGACTAGACGCGGCGCGGCGAGCCGGCCGCGCGGCCGGGGCGCCGCCCCCGCCGGTACACTTTGCAGTACGGCGCAACAGCCGCCGCTAAAATCAAATTACTTATCGAAAAGTATTGTCACATTCTAAGCGCTGTGACACTAAATTAATGAGCGGCACTCAATCTCAAGACAATGCGCCGAGGAGCGCTCCCACGAACCGTCGGACTCTGAATCGAAACATTAGACATGGTCGACCCAATCAAGGTTCGTTTGACGGGATACAACACGACGTTTATTTGTATCACTCTTTTGATAATTGGTATGACTCAATAAGAATCTTAAAAACCTGTGACTTGCTGTTGGAATGCTACTTAATAATGATCTAACACTAAGATCTATAAGGTACAAAGCATTACGTATGTATCAGTTCAGGTCGCTAGGTTTACTTGTTACTGTTGTTACAGCTGTATGGATTTCAAGGCAATCAAGTTTCTAAATAAGACTCCGTGCATGACTTCGCTGACTCTATTCAAATATGTATTTATTTATGTTTATAACAATACTTAATTTTGTTTTTTAAGAACAATTACAATACATATTTGTTTAGCAGTATATATTATGTTAAGAAATATTAAAGGTATTTGCTTATTTATAGTCAACATTGTTAACATACATCAACAACATTTTTTCTGCACGTATAATGAAGATGATTCGTTTAGTACATTAAGATAACTTTGGTTTGGGCTTTGTGTTATAACTTTGGTTTATTATTGTAACTAGATTTTAGCCTCAGCTTAGCATACGTAAGCCGATCTGGCAAATTAATTAAAATTCTGGAGTTTCATTAAATTCCCATGGGAATTAAATTACATCATGAAGTTCATTAAAGTTGTTTAAAGAACCCAAACACACACCAACAATAACAACACAGACGCCAAATTACATATCTCTTATGCTGGAATTATAAAGTAATCCTGGAATTTTAAATTGAAGTTTATTCCGATTTCGTGGGAACATCGAAATAAAGGAAGCTAACACGTGCTTTCAGATATCCACCTATCTAAATAACTAAGTTCATCCAAAATTGTTCCGCTGTTTTAGAATCTCGTGGTAATTCCTGAAGAAAACCTTACCAACAAACGAGATACTAAATAATTTGTGTTATTGAATCAGGCGTTACTTAAATTTGCGGAGGTCCATATCAATGAACTAAAAGAATTTCTTTGTCACCCGCGACCTTATAATAGCTAAGTTTATGTAAGATATGCGATGTTAGATGTTAGGTTTTAGACCCAACACATAACATCTAACATCTGGTAGCATGGTGTACGATTGTGATGTTGCTCTGAAGATGAGCTCTGGTTGAGTTCGAAACGCGTCAGTGTAGTGTGGTGGTGGTGGTGGTGATAGATGGGTTTATGTGATTTGTATGTTTACAGTATGGAGGTGGAGGAACTGCATGAACACGCATATTTTGCATAAACTTAGCTATCATAAGGTCGAGGGTGAACAAAGAAATTCTTTTAGTTCATTTAAACTAGATATTATTGTCCCGATTCCGTAGAAATTTTGGGATAAAAAATAAAAAAGTAGCATTTATCTTATAGCTACCAAACGTACAGCTATTTAGAACTGTATACATATACCAATTTTTCATACCAGTTTTAGTGTTATGGAGTAACAAATATACATAATGATGATAATATAAAAAAGATTGTAAATAGGAGCACTCTCTTATGCAAAAGCTTGAATTAGCTGTACTTAAACTGGTTTAAATCAAAACTTAACATATTCAACTTTTTGTCTGAACCTGGTCTATTGCCACAGAAAGTTCGCTCATTCAATAATCGACCTTAAAATGTCCAAAAATATGCTACATGTAGAGCTTTTAAAAATTCCTTTATAGAAACTGTAATATACAATCTTACATTTATCAGTGTCAGATAACAACGTATCACCTATTCCTCAACGGCTTCAGTCAACGTGAGACATATCGATGAAGATAAGAAGCTCTTTCATATTTGCGAGCGTTCGACTCTACCATTTTTGAAAATATAGTCGAATTTAATTCTCACTGTTCCAATTTCTTCCTCTAAGTTCTATCATAACTCCTTCACTAACTAGCACTTCAATCCTTCTATGGAACTCTCTTCCCCTAGATATGAGGAAAGCTAAATCTCTTCCTATTTTCAAAAATCTCGTCAGGGCTCACTTCTTGACACTGCCTTCTTAGCTCTGTCCTCAGTCTTTCTGAGTTTATCTATTTTATTTCCTAAATTCTTATCATTTTTCTCCCATTACGGCCTTATTGACAATTTATATTGCTACTTTATGTTAGTAGTTTATGTATTGTATAAGTATTGCATGTATGTATTTATATAGTTGTATCATTTGTATTTATTTTAATATTATTGATTTTTTGTTTGTTTTTATTTTCTGTTTCTGTTTCCGCCACCTATTTTTGTAACACATAATTTCTTGTACCCAAATGGTTGTCTGGAAGAGATCGCTTTTAAGCGATAGGACCGCCTATTGTCTACCCTGGATCTAAGTGTTTATATTATAAGTTTTTTGTACTGCTTTATGTAAGTATACCTACTACCTAAATAACTGAGCATATTTTGCTACACTTATATAGATCCAAGAACTTAAGGGGAACTACGGCCAAATGCCTCTCATTCTGAGAGGAGACCGACTCCCAGCAGCGAGACGTATATAAGCTAGGATGATGCAATATGTTTATATCTTTTATAATTCCGAATTTGGAATTTGTATTAAAAGAGAGACACCAAGAAAAACAAAATGAAAAAAGAATTATAACAAAAAATTGAACCGACTACAAAAAACCATGAAAGTAACTTTTTACCAGTCTGAAGTCTGGTCGGAGTCCAGTCGGAGTGAACCTAAAGTCGTCTACCTCACCTACATACTATACATTGGGCTTCAATCACTCCTGCTGGCTCGTGCCGAGGCACCGAGTTCAGACTGGTAAAAAGTTATTTTCATGGTTTTTTTGTAGTCGGTTAAATTTTTTGTTATATAATTTTTTTTTCAAGCATTTCAGTGTAAATTATCTAAGATACTATAGTTTAATGTCAACTACTCGTTACCTTTTACGAAAGATTGCTTTTCGCGATGCAGACGTTCGTTATTGAGGAGTTCTGGTGCTTCACTACCTGTTCTATTTCACCATATGCATTACGAGGAGCATAAATTGCTTAGCAACTGTATTAAAGTAATTGAAATTCAACCCGTTAAGTACCTACTTGTTATTGAGTAGTAGCTCCGGTGGTCAAATGTGGTCTACATCATCAGTTCCACTTCACCAAATGATGATTTACAAGAGCAAATGCACGATTTACTACTAAATATATCGAAATTTTCATAGGTTTCCCCACAATATTGGAAGAGAGAGAAGATCTAATTATCAGATCCTGATTGGGTGCTTATGTGACCTAATTGAAAGCATTCCTAGACGAACGAAAAAAAAATGTTGAAATCGGTTTATAAATGTCGGAGTTAAGTTAAGATAACCTCCACCTTTTTTGAAGTCGGTTAAAAATAATTCGTATTTTTATTAATCGTCGTTTAATTTTCATTTAGTTTTATTATTTGATGTTGAAGCGGCAGTAGTAATACACATGTTAGGTATGTACATGTTTATAACAACCGTCTATTTATTAGGTACAGCTCTCGAAACACAACCCTGCTGTGAATCACCAACAGACAGACAGACAACGCAACGGCAGTAATAGGGTTCCGTTTGTGATCCCTCTAGTACAGAACCCTAAAAATGGGACAATTCTTAACAGTACTTAACGATGCACTACTACACGATATATTTTACAAAATTCAACCTACATTAGCAACCCTCATTTTCCATCAACATAAATAAATACGAAAGGGAGTAAACCCAAGTAAATTAGAAGAAACTCAATGAATTAACGAAGACGAATCATAATGATATTATATTAATATAAATTGAATTCGGTATCGATAGTTTTCTCCTATATCTGTGCCACACTGATATTTCACAGGCCGCGGGTCAACTTTTACTGGGCTAATAAGATACACCATACGCCACCTGATGTTGATGTCGCCTAGAATAACAGTTATTCTCAAATCACATGCATATTAATTTTAAGTTCAATTTCACTAACAGCTATGGAACTTTAGAAAATTAGAAATATCACATAATAATTAAGTCAAGCCCTTCATAAGCCCTCTATACATATACAAAAAATACAACCGAATTGATAACCACCTCCTTTTTTGAAGTCGATTATAAAATAAAGTAAATTTAATTATGTACACGTATAATTACATAATAGACCTCTTACAACTTACATAAATACGACAAATTTACAGCACATAGGTAAAGAAGATTGTTTCGCTCTTGAGAAATAGCACAACTCCTAAGGGAAATCCATACTAATATTATAAATGCGAGTGTGTGTGTGTGTTTGCATGTTTGTGTGTGTCTTTCACGTCGAAATGGAGCGATGGATCGACGTGATTTTTGGCATAGAGATAGTTTATGGGCTAGAGAGTGACATATGCTACTTTTTATCCAGGAAAATGCACAGTTCCCGAGGGAACAGCGCGCGATAACCGAAGCGAAGGGCGAAGCCGCGGGAAACAGCCAGTATCCCTTATAAAACGTAGCTTTTTACGCTCCATCAATCAATGCACTATCAATTATGATACATAATTATGGCTCTTGGATCAACTAGACACCAATCAGTAACTAAAATTAAGTATAAAATAATTTGCCTATAGATTCATGTATGCGACTACTATTTTTATTACCCGACAGCCCGAAGGAGGGTTATGTTTTTCGAGCGTATGTATGTATGTATGTGGGTATGTATGTCCATTTCTTCGGTCCTCGTTGCAGCCTAAACGGATAGACGGATTTTAACATAATAATAATAATCATTTATTCGCTTAAAATGTGACAAAACATGTAAACAATGTGAGGTATCATTGGATTCGTCATAACTGTCGGAGTGACATAGGCAATATAATACTTCAAAATGACGTCTAAAAAAAAATGGTGGAGGAATGAAAAAAATATTTTGTAGTGTAACAATATGGGCATCAAATGAAAGCGAATAATTAGCCCATTCTGAATATATATATTGTTTGTAATACTTTTAATCTACCGTTTTCACATAAACATCAAAAAAGAGTAAAATAAAACATTAAATTAAAAAAATCAAAAACCCGACTGCCGAAACTAAAAGGAAGAAAATACGTTTAGGGGTCTAGAACTCTGTTAAGTAGCTAATTTAAAGTTCAACAGTCGGGACAAATTTAAATCGTGACGCTCAAAAACTCTTAGTGTGACGAGTCCCGACTGTTGAACTTTAAAATAGCTACCTAACAGAGTTCTACACCACTAAACTTATTTTCTTCCTTTTAGTTTCGGCAGTCGGGTTTTTGATTTTTTTAATTTCATGTTTTATTTACCCGACTGTAAGGAGATATAATTAACCAACCAAAACGAATACAAACCTCTGCTCGTAATTTAGAAAACTCCAACCTTTTTAAACTATTGCGAAAAATTACACTTGACACAACCCACCATGTAAACATGTCAGTCTCTGTTATGACAGTTTTATATATCCATTTTAAGTAAATATATAAAAATTAAATTACTTCATCAAAAGGCTTAGAAATGCAGTAAGTACCACCTGTAAACTTATTGTAACTTTACTATTACATAATATCAGACAGTTCTTGTCATTTCTTTGCTCCACAACGACTCTACCTTCGTTGGTTTGGTTCACAAAATATGGGTATCTACACAGTATGTTGTACCTACTTCAGCGGCCTGACTTCAAACACCTATCATTAAACAGCAAGTTTAATAGTAGCAGGTACGTGATTTGGCAGTTTGTCAGGTTCATTGCCATGTAAAAAGAATAGAAACACCGTGCGTGACTATTCCAATTATGTCTCCTCGCTTTTCGATTATTCCACTTTGCAAAATTGAACAACGCTTACTTAATATGGAATAAATTAACCATTTTGTGGTTTTAACTAAGTAAAGGAATTTCCCTAGGGTCTAAATTAAAATGAAGTTTGTTTAGGCATGCTTTTGAACACGCTGCATCAGTCTAATTAAAGTCTAGGGGCTTAAAGTCTAGACTAGGCATTGAGCATATCTTTTTTTACGTACCCAGGTACAAGTTAAAAGTGTGCGTGTGGTTAGTTAAATAATACCTATAAAAGGAAATGTTTCCTGTAATATTGACCTATGTAATTAAGTATTGAACGTCCTAATGAGATATGTATAACGCGTGATAAGTAGAACAGAAATGCATTATCTTCTGCTGACTAGCTCAGTCATGACTCATGAGTATAAAAAGTGATTTGACCATAATCTACCCTAATTTAAAGGTCACAATTGCATTCAATGATAACTTGTGCTTACATTTTCCTCAAGTGTTAACTTTTAAATTGTATCTACTGAAGAATTAAATAATTTTTATGGGTAAATAAAGAAATCACTTTACGGCTACTACTACCTCTAGATTAGATCCAAAAAACTATTGTTTTCAGTAACAGATAAGTGTTTCAATTGCCTTGTTGATAGATGACCTGCAAAATATTGACTCTGATAGAGTTGTGATTCCCGGTCGGGCTAATTTAAAAAACACCGGCCAAGAGCGTGTCGGACACGCCCAAAATAGGGTTCCGTAACCATTACGACAAAATTAAGTAATATTTTTCTAAGGATTTCGTATTTTGTACGGAATATTCCAAGTTTAGGTATATTTTATACCTTAGGCTGCTATTTACTCTTCATCACTGCTGGACAAAGGCCTCCCCCTTAGAACGCCAAAATGAACGACAACTCGCCACTTGCATCCACCGGTTTCCCGCAACTCTCACGATTTACTCTTAAACTACTAATAATTCTCAAGAAAACTTAACCGTTATAGTTTTCCTTGTAAGTTTGATATACTTAATACCATCCTGAATTTTTTCAAATTTTCCACCCACCGGTTTAGATTTTAGAGGGGGACGCTTGACTTTAATGAAAATTTGCACTTTAAAATTGAATATT
Source organism: Choristoneura fumiferana (assembly GCF_025370935.1). Classification (NCBI taxonomy): domain Eukaryota; kingdom Metazoa; phylum Arthropoda; class Insecta; order Lepidoptera; family Tortricidae; genus Choristoneura; species Choristoneura fumiferana. The sequence continues at coordinate 9,470,492 of NC_133494.1, forward strand.
TTGCAAATAAAAAATCTCTAAATCAAAAAATTGTAAAAGCAACCCCTTAATGGTTTTAAAAGACCTATTCAACGATACCCCACACTACAAGGTTGGATGAGAAAAAAAAATCACCCCCACTTTACGTCTATAGGATACTCTAAAAAAATAATTTTGAATTTTTTATTGTACCATTTTGTCGGCATAGTTTACATATATATTCGTGCAAAATTACAGCTTTCTAGCATTGATAGTCCCTGAGCAAAGCCGCGGACGGACAGACAGACAGACAGATATGGCGAAACTATAAGGGTTCCGTTTTTGCCATATTGGCTACGGAACCCTAAAAAGTAGTGAGGCCGAGCATGAAATGAATACGAGAGGTAGTCTTTATGTGTTTCTTTCTGCTGGTATAACAGTGAAATCAACCACAAATAAGAAGTGTGGTTAGAAAATATTGCATCTTTTTAGGGTTCCGTAGCTAAAATGGCAAAAACGGAACCCTTATAGTTTCGCCATGTCTGTCTGTCTGTCTCTAGCTCAAGTTCCTCCAGCTTATTTTTCCTCCGCACCAGTCTGCTGCATTTCGTGGTAGTTTTTGCTACGCCGCCACAAAGTGCTGGAACGATCTGCCTCCACCAATCCGTGCGCTAAAGTCAAAACATAATTTTAAAACAAAATGTAATAATTACTTTCTGGCACTGGATACAATTTAGATTTGGCATATTTCAACCTACCTTGCTCCGCTAATGATCCATCTGACTGGGGTAACACTATCAGTCACTACGCACATTGAGCGCATTTGAGAAAGACTATGATTGTTCGTTAATGTACTTTGAATTATTTTTGCAAAGAATAACGGTACCTTCACTTATCGTGAACGGGTTTGCAATGGGCCGGGCTGTGTTCCCACTCAGTCTTTTATTTTTGCACTGTTTTTATAGTTTATCGAGAGTTATTGTAATGCATCACAATATCATTATTATTGAAATTATTGTAAATACTTACATATTACACTACAATCCTGGCCTGACTTGTTGAGGTTTAACGGTTTAACTGTTTCGAAAATGGTTAAACTGATCGAGTGTTGCCATATAGTTTTTTTGCGAACTTTTTTCTGCTGGCGTTCGTGTCGTCATAGTGTGTTGTATGTTTTTATATGTTTTAGTTTTTAAATAGGTCCCACTGAAAAACAGCGTTGCGGCTTGCCGTAACATTATGCTGAGTGGGGCCCACTTTATACTATTAGATGTTATTTTTATTCGTTCCATCTAATGTATTTTTATGTGTATCGAATATGACTTTTCGTAATGGCTACGGAACCCTATTTCGGGCGTGTCCGACACGCTCTTGGCCGGTTTTTAAGGTAATGTAGGTACCAAGGAACTGAGCATTAAGTGGTGTAAGATGTTATTAAACGTATAGATATTTATACCATCGGCATAATACGTTACGAATATAAAATGTCATGTTAGGTACCATCAGCCAAATATGTGGTCTGCCACCCTAAAGTTGATAATCCTCTATAGATTTGAACTCTTCACCTGCAGTTTATAAGTCCAACACTAGTTATACCACTCTAATACCTTTATAAGCCTCGTCAATCCTAATAAACTAATAAAATCATCCCAGCCTATATGCGTCCCACTGCTGGGCACGGGCCTCCTCTCAGAACAAGAGGGCTTGGCCGTAGTTCCCACGCGGGCCAGTGCGGATTGGGAACTTCACACGCACCATTGAATTGCTTCGCAGGTTTGTGCAGGTTTCCTCACGATGTTTTCCTTCACCGCAAAGCTCGTGGTAAATTTCAAATGTAATTCCGCACATGAATTTCGAAAAACTCAGAGGTGCGAGCTGGGGTTTGAACCCACGACCCTCTGCTTGAGAGGCGATAGGTCAAACCACTAGGCCACCACGGCTTAATACTAATAAAATAATAAAAAATATTTATTCAATTTCTTGAGGGTATATATTACATTACCGCTGGTGCCTCTTTTTAAGTAAAAAATACCTGTGCTAAGAAACATAACTCTACATATAAACATACAATATTATTTTTTTTAACATATACGATCCCCGCCCAGGTCCTGTCCGACCCAAAGGTCCCCACTACACCAGCAGCATTGCCCCGCTGAATAGCAATGGAGTCGACCTGTTGAACTAATCAGGATCCTGAGCGGGGGTCGTTGCCCTTCTCCCTCAATCGTCGCCCCAGCTCCTTAAAAAGCTCATGGGCCTAATCGCCCCAGGGTCCAGCCGTTTCCACAGCGACTGGCACGAAATCATAGGTGGGCTTCAAGGCGGAATACTTGGCGTGTTTTTATTTGGCGGCATGTGCTGCCCCTAACTTGCCGACCCAACGGTTTGACTCTAATCATTATTCATTAGAGTCTAATGGGTCACAGCAAATGTGCTAATGCACGTTGCGTCCCACAATAGACAACGCCCCCTTCGCCAGGAAACCAAAGTAAGCCCGTCCGGCCTTTTGCCATCCGTCCTAGACAAACCCGGTGGCTCCAAAACACATGGCTCATACCTATATATACTATACCTACACTACGAGTAATACCTATCGTCACTACTTTAAAAAAAACTCGTATCTCAAAATGGATAACTTTTCTGAGTGCACTTTATGACCATTGGGTCAAGGTTCAATTTTGTTGACGTATTGATTTGAGATACGAGATTTTTTCAAAGTAGTGACGCTATGTAATGCACCATTAAGTAAGGTTTATAATCGTTTGCATGTCATAAAACAATAATGCCAATATACGTGGCTGTCAACCTGAAACTTCGACTATAGCGACATAGTCATTTCATAGGAACTTGTTTAAAAATTGATAGACCAATTATTTGGCTGATGGTAGGTACATATATTAACTCGTATACCGCTAGTGACGAAGCTGAAAATAACCGATCTTATTGCTCTTGAATTTCCACAAAAAAACTGTAACTCGAAAACACGCGATTTCCCAGACATAAGACCAAGCTAGCTAGATTGATTGTTCGCCCCATTACATGTACCTATGTCTGTCTGTCTGTGACATCGTAGCTCTCAACGAGTGGACTGACTGAGATGCGGTTTATTATTCGAAAACTAGTTTTATTGAGATAGTTCTTAATTCGTTTTTAGTTTGAGATATTGATAGACTAAGGGGCTGTTTCACCATCCATTGATTAGCGTTAACCGACGGTTAAATGTGATGCCGTCTCCGTCTATTCAAACAAAACAAATAGAGACGGCATCACACCTAACCGCCAGTTAACACTGATCAATGGATGGTGAAACAGCCCCTAAGATTTTACTATAAGCACCAGAGAATAAAGAGTAATTTTATGCAGCATACATTCCAGTATAAATATGAATTTTACGAACATGCGAAATGAAAAAACTTTTTAAAATCGTTTCACGTATGTATTATCTTACTGTTCGTTTAAGGCATACGACCTTCAGGTATGCGCCAAGATGTAAAGTTTTAACACACTTGCAATCCAACTAAGCAAACAACGTATATGTAACGTTTTGTATCTTCTCACAGAGTTCAACGACTCCATAAAATACTGATTAAAGTAAGTTATTCTCACAAACTTCTAGTCTAGAAAAGCAGGTAATAGAGTTAGTTAGGTGTTTTAGAATTTCATAATTAAAATGGCAATAACTGAACCCTTATTGTTTTCCCAAGGCGTACCTAGCTCAGAAACTTTAAACACTAGAAAGCTGTAATTTTGTATTCGTGTTTATAATAATGATAATTATGACATTTATGACGATAACGATAACCTACTAAGTGATAAAATTATATCAAATAAAAATGTTTTAGGAGATTCAATTTGTAGCATTCGAACATGGCGGATGTAGACAATATCTAATTTTGATATTTCTGTTTCTTTGGCTAGTTGAAGTATAATTTTGATAGTGTTTTATGCGGCGATTAACAGTGAACCGATTAACCTTAACAGTGAACAGTGATCACAAAATTCTATATTGCTCTCGTGTCTGGCATTTTTTAATGCGCAAGTTGTCTCCAGGTGGTTTCTGGAATTTTACTATCAAGTTGCAAAAACTACAATCACCGTACAACGCTCTCAAAGAGAGTTTACCTTGACACTGGCAAAATTGTCCTATTAATTAGGACAGAAAAGCCATATCTTAAAAGAGAATAAGAAGAAGAAAAATGTTTTAGGTTCTCCTGTAACCATGTGACTTTAGTGGGAATGAATATTTTTCCTCAGCTACTTTTTAGGATGGCGTTGGATAGGTCGTTCGTAATGCACGTTTGCGAGAACAATTTTTATTTGTTTGCTTCTAATCTTGCAAGGTTATTTTGATTCACTTCTAGTGGTCAGGTTGCCTTGTGGTACACCTAAATACATTATTATTAAGTAAGTTGGATGACAATGTATGTACAGTCTGCAAAAAAGCTTGTAGGTACTTATAAAATAACATTTCTTAAAAAACATTCTCGTGAAAAGAACCGTTTTAAATTTCAGAGGCGAGTCAACATGGCGGAAGAGTGACGATTGGAAATCGCGCTACTCAAAACTGTACAGCCGACGGATTTCGATGTAAGCGTGTTTAATAATAAATATTATACGGTATGTTGAGGTGTCGATAATGCTTCCCATAATTTAATTCGTCATAACAACGTTTGCCATACTCGTAAAATCGTGCTATTTTCAGTATTTTTTGAAATCTCATGTTATGGAATGCTGTAAGTAAGGCTAGGTTAATGACAATTTATGGCAACGATTTAGATTAATAACCAATGAAAACTATGGCATACAATACTCGGACAAACGATAGAGAAGATAACCGTTGAAGAGTAATTACAGGATTATCCCGTTACAAAAGGATATTGCACTGTTTAGCCTCGCCGTTGGTTTTACTTTCACGTTTACCGCGTTACGTTTAACGGAGATGCGGCCACCTTACTTTCGGATGGCGGCTTTCATTTCTGACATAATAATTTTAAATGTCATTACACTTAATAGGTACAATACATCAACTGTGTCACTTTGCTAGTCAATTCCATCAGCCACTAGCAAGCGATCGCTTATTAGAAGCGTCGTATCGTGACGGAAGTCAAGGCCTTTTGGGCGCAGGCTGTAGTTATCTAACGACTGTTTGCAGCTCGATGTTGTACGTGGGTAAGTATTGTACCACAAGTGCCGCAGAGCTGCGCTTGAGTCACTGTTCGCGTGAGTCACGGACTCGGAGAAAAAGTCAACACAGCCTCTCCGGACCACGTTCCTTTTACATGGTTTCGGCGTTCGCTGTAAAAGTGGCAAACAATAGTTTTAGTTAAAGGCTTTAAAATTTTCAACGGTCAAACGCTACAATAAAGTTTTATGTAGACATTTGTATTCTCGTTTAGCGATCGAAGGTTAGGTGCACAATGTAAAGTAACTATAGTTTGCAACAAATCATGTATCTCTGTTGCAAAGGTCATGAAAATGTTGGTTTTATTTATTTTGAGGCGCGTTATCGCTAATTGTAACTCTAAACGCCTTAGCTACGGCTGTGTAAGTATGAAATAAAACAGATAACAATTTGAAACTCGAGTTACGCAAATTACGCTAAGGCTCTGAGAAAAAGCACTACTTTTAACCAATTGTATTAAATACTTTCACTTTAGCACCACAATAATGCTCAACAGGTTGTGATTGCACATACATAATTACGTGGACAACTACATTCGCAAGATAGTTTCGAATTCCTACTTTTAATAAAAAAACAATTAAAACTGTTCAGAATAAAAGTAATCTTTATAATAAGTTGTATCAAGTTGGCCTTGATATAACGTTCATGCTGAAACTCAAAATCCTTCATATTTATTGCTCTACATAGGTATACCGAATCTGATCAAAATCAAACTCATAAACAGCGTACAGCCAGCAGCAGAAGTTGCGGGGCTCAAAATGATCTAAACACTCCCTTATTACTTTGGCAATAGAGCTGTGTGTAGGTAGGTGTGGTAACCGCTCTTCCACTTCTACTGGTGACTGTACGAGCCTAATTTTCCAACATTATCTACCCACGTAAACAAAGCACCATCAATTACTGACTAGCCTTATCGACAAGACCTAAATGCTGTCATAAACTATGAATAGTATTATTTTAATACTTACATATATTAAAGCTCCTTAAAATGTACGACCATGTGACTCTCAGATCACCACGATTGGCTTAATTTTAACGAATAATTCACTGGATTCCCAGGCCAACACAGGAAGAACCCCGGCGCATTTCATTCATGAACTACGACTCTACCCCGTACTCAGAACTCCTCTTGAAACTCCGTAGCGGCTCTGGAAGCAGTTCGAGAAACACCAAAGACCAACCCGACATACAAACCCCAAGTTATGTCAAGTCTATATTGTCACGGCAGAGCGACATGTTCGCTAGCATAATAAGAGATAGCAATCGGTAAGTACATTCATTAGAACATAGTGGTTCCGGATTTACGGTGGATGGGATGCAGGCCGCTTCCAAGCGAAGCACCTGGAGGTCTATAGGGGAGAGAGTCCAAGAGTGGACGTCCTACAACTGATATGATGATGATGATGAAACATAGTGGTACAATCCGTATTCATCATCATCATCATCCCAGCCTATAAACGTCCCACTGCTGGGCACAGGCTTCCTCTCGGAATGAGAGGGCTCGGGCCGTAATTCCCACGCGTGCCCAGTGCGGATTGGGAACTTCACACACACCATTGAATTCATCGCAGGTTTGTGCAGGTCGTGGTAAATTTCAAATGTAATTTCGCACATTAATTCCGAAAAACTCAGAGGATAAAATCTCAAAATTTGAACCGCTTAGACTGAAGACATCAGGCGCGGTAAGTTAATGAAATCTGCATGTAAGCTTTGAAAATTCTCACGGATTTTTTTGTGAAATCCCGGAAATTCAATTTTAATACACCTAATGATTTACGCGTGTGAGACCGCGGGTATGAACTAGCTAGTTTATAGTAACGCACTTTCGCTCATGCCTTAGCGGTCAAGTGGTTAAATGCAAACTTGCTTGGTAGACTAAAGAAAAGAGAAACACCTAAAAGCAAGCGTTCTCGGAATCAAGTTATCTTAAGGACCTCAATCTGCAATTTTAATCTCTTCTCTTAAATATTTGCATGAGCAATAACAATAATGCTATGATTTGTCCTAGTCCAATCTCAGACTATACATTATATCACAAAAATACCAACCTAAATAAATCTCAAATAAAAAACAACGATGATATTATTTATTACACTTATGACTACATATAAGGAAATGACCTGTGCCCTATGCATTGAGACCAATCTGTGTCAAACAATATTTCCTTTGTACCCTTCTTGACTGTTTATTGACAATCAATATATATTTGTAAAAGTGTCACTAATAAGAATGTAACTAGATCGTTATCTTGTAACTTATATAATCAGGTGACGAAAATCACACCTTGATTGACACTGGTGACCGATTTTCGGTTACTAGTTATTAATATTCGATTATAATAATATGCAAACCAATCACGCTAATCATACTTCCTGGGTATCAATTTCGATTCGGTTTTACTTTACATTTTGTACAACAAAATGATCGAATCCAACACCTATCAAATTGAGACAAGACAAAGTTATTTACTGTTTAGATGGCTGTCTAATCAATCAATATAAAGTTCCATTACTCGTAATGTTTATAAATATTCTATTTCATGGTATCTCGTACAACAGATGAGTGTAAGGCCAAATGTTTATTAGATAAATTTTATCCTGAACAATAATCCTATCGATTTGTATAATAAAATAGAGAGTGTTTATTTTTAAATTTTTAGTTGGTTCGTTTCCCAGGTGAGACAAGCGAAGTGTAGTTCATCTTTTGTTTCATTTTGTTTATTATGTTGTTTATTAATACTACCGTGATCAATCGAATCACTTAAATATCGCTGGGCCCAGTGCAAATCGGACCGGGAAAAGTGGCATGAAAATTAAAAGACCGTATCTACTTGATATGTGTTTTCTTTTGGATTGAATCAATGATGCTCAATTGTTGAAAGTGAAATAATACTTTAAAAAACCGGCCAAAGGCGAATCGGATAAGGTCTGTACAAATTAGCAGTAGAGTAGGTGTTAGCAGAGCCCCGCTCTTAAGCAAAATGTACGCCGTGTGGGGTCATTTTAGATAGTTACTGACATAGACAGACGGACATAAAAATTACATCAAACAAAAACAGCGTAAAATAAAAGCTCCCTTTAATTCGTACCTTCGATAGAACTAGGGCATAATTCCACTTTTATTTGAATTTTCTAATTTTTTCGATTTTTAGACATATATGCCCTTGTACTACCGAAACTACGAATTGATTGATTCTTAAGTAACAGCTTACTATCTTATTCTTACAAATATTATAAACGCAAATTTTTTTATGGATGGATGTTTGTTTGGATGTATGTTCGTTACTCTTTCACGCAAAAACTACTGAACGGATTTGAATGAAATTTGGCATACAGGTAACGTATACCCTGGATTAACATATAGGCTACTTTTTATCCCGATATTCGCACGGGATAGTGATAAAATCTCGAAATAAAAACCGCTGGGTTTAGAATCATGAAATTTGGTATGTAGGTAGTTGGACATCTGAAATAACATATAGGCTACTTTTTATCCCGATATTCCCACGGGAAAGGGATAAAATCTCGAAATAACAACCACTGGGCTTTGAGTCATGAAATTTGGGATGTAGGTAGCTGGACGTCTGGAATAACACACTACTTTTTGTCCCGATATTCCCACGGGATAGGGATAAAATCTTGAAATTTCAACCGCTGGGGCTTAGAGTATTGAAATTTTGGATAGTTGTTCATGTCATGACACAACCTCAATGAAGACCACGGTCTACATTTTGGGAATTCCAAGAGGAATTTTGTAAAATCCCGGAATTTCAATTGTAACTACTACTTAGATAGAATAATAAACTATTTCAGAAGTGGGAGTTTGGGTCGCCACGACACGTTGCTGTTGGATATGGTGCGCGCGCACCGACACGAGGCGCAGGACGAGGCGCCAGATGAGCCCCTGGACCTACCCCGGGATGACGCTTCCGAAGAGTAAGATACAATCATAATCATCATCTTTCCTGTCCTATATACGCCCCTTGGCGGGCGTTCAAAGTCAAAGTCAAAGTCAAAATATCTTTTTTCAATTTAGGCTATAACAAGCACTTATGAATGTCAAAAAAAAAATCTACCACCACCGGTTCGGAAAAACCTCTGTTGAGAAGAATCCGGCAAGAAACTCAACGAGGTATATTTTTTTAAACAGATTTACAATACGAGTATGTATACATCACAAGTATTTAACACAACTTTATTTTTAACACAGTAAGTACATTCCCGCTGGGAACCTGTATCTGGGATAGCATTCCCGGAACCGTACAACTTAGGGATCTTTAAAAACCGGCCAAGAGCGTGTCGTACACGGCCAGGATAGGGTTCCGTAGCCATTACGAAAAAATCAAATAATATTTTTCTAAGGATTTCGTATTGTGTACTGAATCTTCCAAGTTTAGGTATATTTTATACCTTAGACCTACTCTTAAACTACTAATAATTCTCAAGCAATCTTAGCCGCTATAATTTTCCTTGTAAACTTGATATATTTACTACCATTCTGATTTTTTTCAAAATTTTCCACCCAACAGTTTAGATTTTAGAGAGGGGGGGACGCTCGATTTCAATGAAAATTTGCACTTTAAAGTTGAATATTTCGCAAAAAGATCACTTAATAGAAAAATTGTCTTAGCAACCCCCCACAATATAGGGTTAGTCGAGAAAAAAAAATCACCCCCACTTTAAATCTATGGGAGGTAACCTAAAAAAAATTTTTTTTACTTTTATTTTATTGTACCACTTTGTCGGCGTGACTGATATAATCATGTCAAATTACAGCTTTGTAGTACTAACGGTCTCTGAGCTTACCCGCGGACAGACAGACGGACAGACATGGCAAAACTATAAGGGTTCCTAGTTGACAACGAAACCCTAAAAACGAGCCTATCAATCACTCAAAGGACCGGCAACACACCTGTGATATCCTTCGTGTTGCGAGTGGCATGGGCGGCGGTGATTGCTTTTCATTAGATGACTTGCATGCTTTTTTGGCCCTCTGTATATAAAAAAGTGCCTCTCAGATGAAAGGCTTGGAATGTAGTTCCCGCGCGGGCGCAGTGTGGATTAAAAACTTCACTCGCACCATTGAACTGTTTCACAAGTGAACACAAGTTTCCTTTCGGTGTTCTATTTCTTCGAAAAGCTCATGATAAAATTTCAAATGTACCTAATGTAATTTTGTTCATAAATTCCGAAAAACTCAGAGGTGCTAATCCGGGCTCGAACCTGTGACCCTGACCCTGGCCCTGAGTAAAAGCCCCACCTTCAAGCTCCAGCTTGAGAGGCTATAAGTGAAAATCTAAACTACGACGGCTTTTTAAATGCAATGTAGTGTAAATTTAAATTAAGTACCTAATAGTTAGTAAGTAGTAATTTATAGATTTTTGGACATTTTGCTTCTTGAAATAACTCGTACGATGAATTTCCGTATATTTTAGTTTTTTGGTCAAGTTCCTGAGTTTCTTAATGGTCACATCTTCGTGATGTTCGTTAAGGGAAACAATGTGATAGGTAAAGGGGATAGCAGTTTTTTTGATATTTTAAATTATTTGTTTGTATACTTACCTAATAAAGCAAAAATGTTTTTCGCATACTTAAATAAAAAGCGGCCAAGTGCGAGTCAGACTCGCCCATGAAGGGTTCCGTAGCAGCAAGTAACATAATAAAAAAACCTACTTACTAGATCTCGTTCAAACCAAATTTCGGTGGAAGTTTGCATGGTAATGTACATAAGTAATATATTTTTTTTAGTTTTATCATTCTCTTATTTTAAAAGTTACAGGGGCGGACACACATTTTACCACTTTGAAAGTGTCTCTCGCGCAAACTATTCAGTTTAGAAAAAAAAATATTAAAAACCTCAATATCATTTTTGAAGACCTATCCATAGATACCCCACGCGTATGGGTTTGATGAATAAAAATTTTTGAGTTTCAGTTCTAAGTATGGGGAACCCCCAAAATTTATTGGTTTTTTTTTCTATTTTTGTGTGAAAATCTTAATGCGGTTCACAGAATACATCTACTTACCAAGTTTCAACAGTAATAGTTGTTATAGTTTCGGAAAAAAGTGGCTGTGACATACGGACGGACGCGCAGACAGACAGACATGACGAATCCATAAGGGTTCCGTTTTTTGCCATTTGGCTAAAAATACATTATCTTAGTCGAGTTTTCTCTATGTAATGTATAACGTCGACGAAAGAATAACGTACGGCTCCCCTTCCCGCGTCGACACTCGGTAGTACACTCAAATGTAAAAATATGAACTTATTCGACGTTTAAAAAATATGTACCTACCACAGACTCTTATCCTGACGCAATAAGGTAGTAGTAATATATTTTTGAGTGGTTCGAATAGATACTTACATGTTTATGCGTTTGACTGTACATAGATGTCAGAAATATACCGGATTCCATTTTGTTAATCAAATTAATTAAACAAAAGAAACATGCACCTACTGCCACAATAGCACAATAAAAAGTCATGTTGACAAAGACGCATTACTAAAAAATGCACATTTTCCACTCCACTTTCACTCTCAATACAATTACGTCTATTAACTTAAACTTTCTCACAGTTTTATTAGATAAGGTGCACTTGTGGCAGCTATTATGTTAACGCTCTGACTTGCTTTGAAGCGTAATTAGAACTTAGAATTAACTTATTTGTTGAATGTGCTGCGAGCCGATTTTTTACCGGAAATAAAATAAATAGGTAGGTAATCATTGCATTTTGCGGAAGCGCGACTGGTCAATAATAGGTACTTCGTATAAAAAAGTTCTGCAGATTGTGTAAACAGGAGTTAATTAAGTCACAAAAAGTGACGTGGTATATCAGTTCAGTTAATATTTTGAGTCCATAAAAACGACATTATCATCACACTATGGGTAGAAGTTTATGCGGCTTAATTTGTCGTAATGGTCAGCGGTATAATATCAAAGTTATGTAGGTATACGACCACACCGACATTAGTGAAGACACTAAGGATCTCGTACTCGTATCTAAGGTGTCTATTTGTTTGTTGGTTTGTTTGTTTGTTACTTCATCACGCCTAAACCACTGAACCGATTTAAATGAAATTCGGTATACAGATAGTTTGAATCCAGGAGAAGGACATAGGTAACTTTTTATCCCGGAAAATTGCATAGTTCCCGCGGTATAGCGATAAACGAATTTTGCGCGGACGGAGTCGCGGGTAACGGCTAGTAATTAATAATATACCTAATAATTTTATTTATAATTTGAATCACATATTGTTTACGATTTTTTATCACGATCACTATAAAGGCATTTAAGAAATAAATGAGTGAGTATGAGTAACAATAGGAGTTGGATGTTATTGCTAATGTCGATTCCATGGCTCGCTAACGTCTTGTGCGATGAAAATTCCGATGCCTATACTAATAACTACCTACCTACTAATATTTAAATAAGTAAGTGCTTTTGCTTTAACATTTTTTTATGTCAGTAAAAAAAGCTGAAGCTGATTGTCACGTTGATTTAAAGTAAAAATTTCAAGTGACATTGCGTCTGAAGTTATTTACTAAAAAAACTGTCATTGAATCCTGATAATCTAAGTTTAAATTAAGTGAGCACTACCAACAGCAATCCATACTTATCATGGTAATTAGTATTAATTACGAGTACACCTCAGTTTACGGTCATTACGCGTAATGACTCCAAACTGCAACGCCTATGTACGATCAGCCAAATCTAAAAAAATTATGTGTTGCTAAAGTTGAAGTTTCAAGTTGACAGACATGTGTTATTGACATTGTTTTGTGACACTTTCTAACTTCCTATTATATTGTGGGACTGTGATGCCTCTTTCTTTCATCATGCCAGCCTATATACGTCCCACTGCTGGGCACAGACCTTCTCTCAGAATGAGAGGATTTGGACGTAGTTCCCACGCGGGCCCAGAGCGGATTAGGGGAACTTCACACACACCATTGAATTGTTTCGCAGGCTTGTGCGGGTTTCCTCGCGATGCTTTCCTTCACCGTAAAGCTCGTGATAATTTTTAAATGTTTCTTCGCACATGAAATTCAAAAAACTCAGAGGTGCGAGCCGGGGGTATGAACCCACAATCCTCTGTTGTAGTGGCCATGGGTCAAACCACTAGGCCACCACGGCTTTCTTTGTTTTGTCTCAAAAAACATAGAATCACAGATATCTGCAACATAAAATATAAGGAGCTTCACAGAAAGAAATGAAATAGCCCTGTTATTTTTGTTGTTCTTTATCTCTCTAATCTTATATTATTATTTTGTTTGTTGGCAGCATGTCGGAATCGTGCGTGCACGGGCTGAATCTCCGTTACACGGAGCGCAGTATGTCGCGCTCTCGCGTGTCTCGGATCTCCACTCGTCGTGACATGGACATCCCGTCTATCCTCGCCTTCACCGCCTCCACCACGGCTCCGCCGGTCACTTGCTTGTATAATTATTATCTAAGCCTAACATCCCAGTCATTGTAATGAGAGATGCTTGGAACGCTCTAGTTCCAATGCGTAAGTATCTCCCGCATCCCGTCGGGGGTGTCGCCAGCCGATGGCAGAAGAGAGAGGCAGTTGATACCTATATGGATGATGAGAAAAGTGTGAATATGGCTTTGACGTAAAATTCCAAGACACAACTCTTTTAAAAAAAATAAAAAATAGTTTCATTTTTGTTTGAAAAAATAGATTACTTAATTTTCAATTTACAGTATAATTATTTTTTTATTACATTTGAAATTGTTAAATAAATTTGTCATGTCATGATTGGGTTAACTAACAAGTGACGTCACAGTTCAGTATTTCTGTACAAGATCTATGGGATTGATTAATTTTAGGTAGATACAGTAAAAAGCACAAGATATTATGAAAATATCTCTGATAGGGAGTGCCGCCATTCCCTTGCTTCCCGCGTATTTGTAGCCAAGAAGAAAAGATGAATATATATGAATACACCTTCATTTTTCCTTCAACTTTCTTGCAAATCTTAATTTGTTTGTTGTTGATTTTATAGTCACCGTTGACGCATCCAAGCATCAACGCATCAACAACGTCCAAGCAAGCATTTCAATAATCAACAACATTATTATCTCCACACGTGCCATGTATTTCCTAGTAAGAAATGTTTACACAAATTTTTGTTCCGGTCATTGAAAGAGACATGACGGCGTTGATGATTTTTCCGGAGTAGCTATTTGCGCGATTTACCTGCTTCATCGAATTTGTATTTGACATGTTTACATAGAAACCTAGCTAATAGGTAGGGAAACAGAAATAAGAATCATCATAACACTTTATTTTAGAACAATGGCTTGCACCTACTCTGCTTACTCTGCATGTATTTATTTTAAATTAATTGAACCTACTTACTGAAAAATCTGTTTTGTTTTCTGTTTATTAGGAAGGTTGTTCCAAAATCGATAAAAAAGTTTAGATCATCTTTTTAATTTTGATACGTTCTCCATTTAGACTTTAAAAGGAATTATAACCCAACTACAATATTAATGCTTTTCGAAGTTTACTATATTTACATGTTAATCGTACTTAATTATATAGTAATAATAATTGTAATTGACTGATTCAAGCGTTAGGTATTTTACGAAGATTCATGATGATAATCATTGAACTAGGTAATCATTTTATCTTGCTACTCCGCGACCACGCGAACAAGACAGCTACGTCTATGCGACACATTATGTATATATTTTCATGCACACCTATCACCATATATGTCACACAGAACCAATCACAAAAAACACCACACAAAATGCTAGCGCGTTTCAAACGCTTTACGAATTCATTTTCAAAGCTATTCCGATCCATAAAATAAAATATTATTTATTAATATCCTAAGCTGTATTGCACGAGGTGTCGGAGGAGTAAGATTCTACTTAGCCCATTAAGCTTATTGTAGATGTCCTGTTCATATTCATAGGCACAACTAGAAATACCTGCATTTCACAAGCCGGCACCGGAGAAGCCCGAAGAAATACCGAAGTGGTCCATCCGACGCTCCGTGTGTCCTGTCTGCTCGCAGAAGTGGAAGGACAGAAGTGCTATCGAGAAAATTAAAAACTCAGGTAAAACTATCTCATTTCCAGTATGTTATTTAGGTCAGAGATTCCCAAACTATTTTTCTTGTAGACCACTTTCAAAGTTTTATTGTTTTCGGAAGACCCCCTGCTGCTAAATTTGTACCTATATTCTCAAAAACCCTCACTCTCTGGTCAATCTGAAGCACTTTGGGAGCCTCTGATTTAGATCTTAGAGACTTGCTGATATTCCTTATCGTATTGTCTTATTTACCTATCCGTTTTATTATTATTTTATTGACTTTTCTTTTGCCATGTTTCAGGTCTTAAGAGAAACTTCCTGGCAGAATTACCTTCTGTGATAGCACCAGCGCGATTAAGATCGTCAATAAGAATGGGGTAAGAAAAGAACTTAAAATTTGTGTAAAGGGCGGATACAGCTTTATTGCTAGGGGTGGTCAAATTCTAACTTATTTCGCAATTAATAGTAGATTGTTCAACAAGGGAATAAAACAAACCATAATGACACGAGATGTTTAGCCACCCGAGCAGAGCGGGGGTGGCTATTACATTATGGTTGTTTAGTCTCGCGTTACCACTTTTAGTAGTGTACTTATAGTAAATTAGTCACATAATTTTAATTAATTTTCAAAATTTGTTACTCAAGAAGGTACCTACTGCTTATCTTAAACTAAATCCTTATTAAAAGCTTTGATAGTAGTTATAGTTAGTGGTTTAATATGGATGGAGTTTTTTTTGGCATTCTTAAGTGATTTTATAGCCTTTTTTATATGATAGGGGGCGAACGCGCAGCGGGTCACCTGATGGATGGAAAGCAATCACCGCCCCCCATGGACGTCCATAACGTAAGCTGTGTTACGGATGCGTTGCAGGCCCTTTGAGAAATTAGTCTAGGTACATTCAATAAAGATATTTTGACTTTGGCTTTGACTTTGATGTTAACATTTTCAGGTTATCCCGTCCAGCCCTAATAGCGATAGATAACGACACAGGGCTGTCACCAGGCGGGCTTCGCAACAACAGTGCTGCCTGGCAGCTGACGCGAGCGCGCCGTTTCCGCAGCCCTAAGCCGCAGCTGCCTCCCCCAGAGGCCACCGCACCTCCTGCCAGTACCGCTCCACTAGCCAGAAAAGATTTAGATACCCGAGTCAACAAATTTTTGACAACATAATATAAAAAATAAGTTTGGAAACGAAATAAAAATTCGCTCTTCACCAGTTATTTATTTAAACTCATGCTCGTAAAGTTCGTATTTATGCTGGATCTAGGCGACATAAAATGACTTTTTATGCTCAAGTGCATAAAGTAAAATCTTCGTCTAAGACCAAGGCAATGAGGTGTAAACAGCCACACACAAAGAAGTTTCTACATATATTTTTAATAATTATTAAATTTATACAAGGTGGTAATTAAATAACTGAAAACCAGAGAGTATAGTTTGCTCAGAAGCGAGAGTAGAATCGATTACACTATGTTTTAAATTAGATTGTGTTTGTGTTTTTAAATCCCTTTTTTATTGTGCCCAGCAGGGCTACTACGAAACTCGAACCTCGAAGTTCGTATCGTACCGTCCCTCTCGCTCTCGTATTAAATAGTATAAGTGTCAGAGGGACCGCACGACACGAACTACAAGTTTCGAGTTTCGTAGTAGCCCTGCAGTCTAAAAGTCACGATTGCAACACGCGACAGCGACAATTCATATTTTTATTAAAATATTAGCGAGGTTGCATACTATTTCGATAATTTAATACTGGCCGTTTTGCTATCAATATGTGATTTTCTTCTAAAAACTTTAAAGCGCAACTGACAAATACAAATTATGATTATGAGTGTAGAGTTAGGAAATGAAGCAGACTTAGCAAAACATACGAATATCTTTTAAAATAATGAAGGTATTCAAAAATAAATGCCATCAACGACCTTAAAATGAAAATTATTTTTGGGGTGTCTTAGGTTTTCAGTTACTTAATTAACACCTTGTATAAAACTTAAACTCATTCAATTCAATCAAAATAAATCAATAAAAATGTATAGTTATGTGATACTGAACAATAATAAAAGGTACTCAGTAAGTGAACAATTGTTTCCACTGTCGATATTTTATTTCCTCGCGATCGAAGTGAAAAGCAGTGTAAAACTCGAGCATTAAATTATGATTGATTTTTTGGAGTCTTTGTATTTTCGAGCATTAAACCCATTTTCCCCTTGACGTGTCTATCCACCCTTGCAGTACCGGCTCGCGTGGCTATATGAACGTCTCGGATAAAATGGCTCGTTTTATGCTCTTGTTGTACAATCTACTATTATTAAAGTTCCTTATTTATTATTGTATTTTTTTCTTGATTCTGAAATGAGGTTTGCCAGTCCTACTCCATTTTTTTTCGTCGCTGTGCATGAATATTATGTTATCTTTAGATTTAGATAAGGAGACGGAAATGATTTATTTATAAATCTGATGATCGCTAGACGTGACAGGCTGTGCGTGACAACTCATTTATGTTACCTAAAAATTAAGAAATGCAGCTGAACGTAATTTTTGTTTTTGGCAACACTTAAAATCAAATGTCAGCTGCAATGTCATGTGTTATGTCAATAAATGTCATTTGTTTTATTATTTACCAGTTTGTTCGCCACTCTTTGTGATTAGAGATAACTCAAAAAAATGTCGTGATTGGTCCGATAACCATGGAACAATAATGCAATAGAAGAAAAAAAATTGTGATTAGCAAATTTCTATCCTGGTCCGAAACAAATCTATCAAACCATGGCGCTACTACCTTATGGAAAGCTATTGCTTAAATTGACAAATTTTTCTCCACGAAACAACCTAGTCCTGAAGAGAACTTTGATGTCGAAGCAGTTGGTATTCAGCGAATTCGGGGACCCTCTGAGTGTGGTTAAGTTCAGGGAAGATATTGTCCCGCCTGTGGGCAACCAAGAGGTGCTCGTGCGAATGCTGGCGGCCCCAGTCAACCCAGCCGACATAAACACTATTCAAGGTACATGAAAAATCCGTAATGTGCAAATTTTCAGTGGGCCTTTTTTTATTTATGTGTTTTTACAAAATAATTTGTGATTCTTGCATGAAACTAAGACAAAGGTATTTTATTTTTATTCTTTTTCTGTTGTTTTATGTTGCTTTTTATGTTTTTAATACAATTAATCCGGCATTTCTTGATTTTGTTTTAGGAAAGTATCCAGTCAAGATTACTTTGCCATCAATTCTAGGTAATGAAGGTGTGGGTATAGTTGAAGAGATTGGTAAAGAAGTTAAAGGCATATGTCCTGGGAATAAAGTAATTGTGATAAAACCTGTACAAGGAACTTGGAGGAATTACGCCACATTTAGCAAAGATGTTCTGAGGGTTGTCCCTGATGACCTGGGAGTAGTAGAAGCGGCAACACTGCAGGTCAATCCCTGCACAGCATACAGAATGCTCACTGATTTCAAACCAGTAAAAGAAGGACTTGTTGTCATACAAAACGGGGCCAATGGTGGTTGTGGACAAAATGTTATCCAAATATGCAAGGCCTGGGGGGTCCAGAACATTGCTGTTGTGAGGAACAGGCCTGATATAGATGAGCTGAAAAAATTTCTACAGTGTCTTGGAGCCACGTTTGTGCTCACAGAAGAGGAGTTGCGGAAAACAACTATATTCAAAGATAAAAAAATTGAGAAGCCTTCTTTAGCTTTAAATTGTGTCGGGGGTAAGAGTACCACAGACATGCTGAGACATTTGCAGCATTCAGCACACATGGTCACCTATGGTGGTATGTCAAGAGAACCTGTAACTATTCCCACTTCAGCATTTATTTTCAAAAATTTATCATTTTTTGGATATTGGATGACAAAGTGGAATGAGACCGCTGACTGTGCTGCTAAGGATAAAATGATGTCTGAAATTATATCTTTGATGTGTGAAGGAAAACTAAAAGGCCCGGTGCATAAGATGGTTAAATTTGATAACTATCAAGAAGCAGTAGGGAATGCTCTGTCGACAAAAGGCTTTACTGGTTGTAAATATATCTTAGATTTTTGTTAGATTATGTTTCTTAATGAGTGTGTAGACTACACAGTTTTAATTAATCTTTAAGCTGTTTAAGTTGTGACCTTATTTACTTTATTTTCTTGTTAAAAGAAGGATATTTTAAATAAATATCTTCTCTTGAAATATTGTTTTCATTTCTTATCTTTTACCTATGAAGTAGAAAACAATTAATTTGTAATAGGGTACAGTTTGGTTCAGTAAATATATTGTGCTTTTTTTAACTTTTTATTACCCTTCAGAATCAATTGTGCACCCTGCGATAGAGTTTTCAAGACTAAGTTCAGTCTAGCGAGCCATATTAGAGTGCACGCTAGAAAATAAGCTTTTTCGTTGTACTTATCATTTTTTTTTAATTTTTGTACAATGGATATATTTAGTCAGGGTCGCCGTCATCGAAACCGATGTGGAGGACTATATATATATTACCCTTACTTTTATGACTTATTTACATGGTTCAAATCTTGAAAGTCTAAATTGACCAACTTCTAGTGACCGGATTTAAAATAAAGAGCATCATCTGCAAAAAAAATTGTACTTATATTAATTATGACATATTCATGTTAACATAACTAACTAAGACTTATTCATGTTTTAGGCCGCCATTCAAGATTGCCTATATTACCACACATCGCTGGAGATGAAGGAATTGGTCAAGTTATAGAAGTGGGTAAACATGTTTGTACATGTGCAGCTGGTGACCGAGTGGTGCTCACAAGTAGACAGCTGGGAACATGGCGCTATTTTGGTGTTTATAATCAAAGAGATGTCCATGTTGTTGGTCCTGTTGTACCTTTACCTGAAGCCTCCATGCTCACTGTCAGTCCCAGTACAGCTTACCGAATGATTAAAGACTATAAACACATATGCCCTGGTCAAACAGTTGCGCAAAATGCGGCGAACAGTCCTATTGGTCAGTGTGTGATACAAATTTGTAAAGCTATGGGTATAAACACATTTAATATCGTGGCAAACCGCTGCGGATTTGAAGCTGTGAAGGAATATCTCTTAAGCATAGGGGCAACCGCTGTGCATACTCTGGAAGAAGCTGAGGAATTGTCGACTTTTAACACGTCTCTGGATCGCCCGACTTTAGCATTAAACTGTTTAGGCGGGCGATTTGAGGATGTCATGCTAAAACTTATTGAACTTAATGGAGATATTGTGTACCATGGGTGCGCATACGATCTGCCACTGGTAAAACAGCGTTGTCGGCGAGATGTAAGATTCCACAAATTTCGTATAACTGATTGGTATGACTATGCGACTAATGTGGAAAAGAATGTAATGCTTCAAGACATTATAAAACTTGTTGTTACTGGACAGTTCAAGGGGCCCCTTTACGAACCCATTGTGCTCAAGAATTACGTCTACGCTTTTAGGAACACTATTGACCGCGATGCTTTTTCTACTCAAAAATTTATATTTGATTTTACTTTGCAATAATAAACAAATGGCCTTAAAGATTTTGTAGTAGCTATGTAGAAGAGTACGACTTATTTCATCATCATCATCCCAGCCTATATACGTCCCACTGCTGGGCACAGGCCTCCTCTCAGAACAAGAGGATTTATTTACAAGCTTTTATTTAGAATAAGTAGAAAATACTAATGAATAACGATAATACATTATAATACCTTGCCGTAAATAAATATAAATGCCAACTATTAGTACTTAACCCTTTTCCAGGCCCCACAAATTTAGATGTGCTACCTACCACAAAATAAATCATAGTTTAACGTTGTTTACTAACGAGGGATTATGTGGTTGCTATATGCACTATGCCTGGAAAAGGGTTAAGAGTCGGCCGGCCGGCATAGTCTGGTCTGGGTCTGGCCCATGTCTGGCCAACCACCAGCTCGTCACAGAAACGCTCGCAGTCGAGAGCTAGGCAGCTAGCTAGATTTTTAATTTTTGGCGCTCTTTTTCCAGTGCAGTAGAAAAGTTTTTATTTTATTTTTTAAAGTGCCGTTCCTTCGTTCGTTGCCGTTCGCTTAATAAACGCTTCTAGTTTTTAATCCATACTAGTCCATACTATTACTATTTAATGTGTGTGTGTTTGTATGTTTGTCCGTCTTTCACGTCGAAACGGATTGACGTGATTTTTGGCATAGAGATAGTTTATGGGCCAGAGAGTGACATAGGCTACTTTTTATCCCGGAAAAATGCACAGTTCCCATGGGTACAGCGCGCGATAACCGAATACCACGCGGGCAAAAGCTGTACAGAAATAATTTTAAACTTTTGAGTAGAAATTATGTTTATTTATAATGTATCGATATTTATTTATTACTTGGCCTTCTGATCAACAGAATTTTCAACATCGTCGTTTTTGGCAAAAACCGTGGCCGCCATCTCCAGTAGGTAGGTACACAAGAAAATACTATTCATTAACGTCATGTTGACATTGACTTGACTATCTAATCTATAGTATCATCGATGTCCGCAGGGCTACTCCGAAACTCGAAGTTCGTGTCGTGCGGTCCCTCTGACACTTATACTATTTAATACGAGAGCGAGAGGGACCGCACGACACGAACTTCGAGTTTCGGAGTAGCCTGCCGATCCGAATCCGAATTGTCTGTCATGTCATTGTCCGTCCGATTCACAGACTACTACTGTCCGAACCCGAAAAAAGGTAAAGAATCCAACGCTACCAGCGATTAAATAATAATTGAAACAATTATCGGTATGTTCGTTGTTCAGAAATTACATAATAGTTTATTTATCTGTTAAATGATAATCGACATTTTACTTGAATAAGCGCACAAAATTTAAGTCGACTTAATAAATTGCAATGTTCCGGGTCGTTCAATTTAATATAAACAAACAGTAAATACGCACTGGAAAATGGAAAAGGAAAGCTATGAAATGTATGAATATCTGCCTGCATCAGGGAGTAATACTGAAGCGGAGCCCTACCAGTTCTTTGTTGTTCAGGACGATGGAACATTTCTCAGTAAGTTTTCTTTAGTGGTAATTTTTATGGTGCAATATGAATTTTTACCATGTCAAATTATATTTAATAATTGGCAGAATAGCAGGCTTACATTGTATTTTATATATGTATTTACCCCATGTTCACAGTTAATAGACAAGTGCAGTATGTGACTCAAGTCCAAGATGTTAAGGAGCCCTTGGAAGGCGAGCAGCACTGCACAATGCTTGATGTGGCCCCGCAACAGTTCTATGTTGACATTGATTCTACTACAGAAATGATTGTGTCAGGTAAACTTTTATCAGTCAAACTACCAATAAGGTTACCAAATGAAGTAAATCCCCTTGTCACTACAAGCCACATAACATACTAAGAGGAGCCTTTCTTATGTATAATAATTATCTACTTTAATAAGTACTTAGTACTTTAATTACTAACTCATATAAGTCAGTCAAAAGTTATTAATTTTCACTATACAATTTATAATAATAAATCCATTTATTTCAGGGCAACTTGGCCCATACAATAAATACCTTACAGACTTACACATACATATAAATTTATCCCAACTGATTCTGCAGCATTGTATCTGTCATGTTTTGTAGGAGATGTAGACAATACCTTACCTCAACCCTACCTTAAATCAACTGATATTTTTATAGATCAATTGAATATCCCAGAAGGTACAAGTAATTTGTATGCCAGCAGCTACCTCCTCCAGCCGGGTGCAGCAGCCCCAGTTGACCAAGTAAGGCATTTTCATTTAACAAACTGACTGAATTGTTTGTTAGTAATTAAATCATTACTCTTCCTTTGGCTTTGCCATAGTCGAGTAACAATGAAATGTTGTATGTTTTGTTTTGTATAAAGCAGTTGTATTTAAACAAAGTAACATTTTACTACCTTCTTCTCTAATATATATGTATAAAATTCTCGTTTCACAGTGTTTGTAACAAAACTCCTGTGAAACGGCTTGACCGAATTTTATGCTTTTTTTTTGTGAATATTTGGTAGGTCTGGGGCCTACACCTACTTTGAGGGCCTGGGTCTATGACGTAAACTATTTTCCATAGCGGGATAGCGATAAACGAATTCTACGCGGACAGAGTCACGGGCAATCTAGTAATGAAATAAAAACCTCGGAAAAAAAAATGGCTACATTTAAAATATATTTTTGTGTATTTTACCTTTACGGCCCATGTTGAGTTGAGGGTTCAAAGTAGATTAATATACCAGTTCTAAGCATATCATGTTGCCAAGATTATTATTTATTATGTAAAAAACTTTACATGCTCAAAAACTTTGTTCACATTACCTAGGCCAGTGTTTTTCAATATGTGGGACACATCCCCCAGGGGGTCGCAGTATCTCTATTAAAATACTCTCACCATTATTGTGTATGATTATTCAATGTTTGTATTATCGATGTAAGATAATAAAACTAACTGTAAGTGGAGGTAAGCAGGGGGTCGCCAAATATTTTTCAAACCAAGGGGGCCGCAACATGTAAAAGTTTGAAAGACACTGATCTAGGCAACATAAAATGACTATATGCTCTTGTGCATAAAGTAAAATCTTAGTCTAAGATCAATCCAATCAAGCACCAAAAGCCACGAAAAAATAGATGTTGTCGAATATACCAACTGAAATATAGATGCACAGAAAAACCAGAAAAATAAGACCAGCACTGGGAATCGAACCCAGGTCCTCTGCATTCCGTGCCGCGTGCTATACCGCTACACCACTGCTGGACCATATTTCAGTTTGCATGTGCTGCATCTATATTTCAGTTTGTATTTTCAAATTAGGTTTTACGGGATGACCGTAAAAGTAAAAATTTGGAATTGAATGAAAAATACAAAAAGATTCCAAAAAAAAAAAATAGTGATATTGGAAACAGTATTGATATTATGTTCTAGATAGACAACAATGTTATGGAGCAGCCAAAACCAAATGAACAAGCTGAGAGCAGTCTTCCTGATCCAAATAAGGATGCAAACAGCTTAACAGAGGTGAGCTGACTCATTCAAATCAAATAAAAAAGTAATAAGACAATATTTTACTGCATGGATCTGTCCATTGACAATGGCGCTTGTAAATGTTTTGGTATGATGGTTTGGTAACACGTCTATGTGTACAGTATAATATAACACACTGCACTATAACATTTTGTAAATTCAAGCTTTACTAGTACTATTGCACGTTAATAATTAGTTGTGGCGAGGCACGCCTGCGGCAGTGAATGTCAGATCAGTCAAAGAAATGTGAGAGTAAATGAGAGCTATAATAATATGTATAACCTAACCAACAAATAGTTGGAAAACCCCCGACTTTGTCACTTAAAAGTTCAATATCTCAAAAATGGCTGAACCGATTTTGATAAAACATGTCTTAAGAACCATCGCTAGAAAACCTGCTATCAAATAAAAAACCGCATTCAAATCGGTCCACCCGTTTAAGAGCTACGGTGCCATAACACCCCTCTTTTTGCGTGGGGGGTTAAAAACTAGCCAATTTTTTTTTTTTTTTTCAGATAACGTTGACTGATGCACAATACCAAATGTTGGAACAGAAAGGCTGGATATTGCTTGAGACAAATGAAAAAGTATATGTTCTTGATACTTTAGGACTTCATGATATTACTACCAATGACAGTATGTCTCACTAAGCCACTATGAATAACTTTGTTTTTAAAATCTCTTTCCATTTATTAAACTTTGAAGGCCAAAAATTCTCATTAAAACAACAATTTATCATTTCCCATCATGTGTCATTTTTGCCACATTTAAGAAAGACACTACTAGCGACTAAAAATAATGCCTGATTCTAAATCTCAATTCTTGATGATTTTTTAATAGTTAGTTAGTTTTAGTTAGGCCACTAGTGTCTTAAAAGAAATTAACTTAATTTGATGTTGAATGTTTCCTTAAAATTAACGGAAATCAAAAATAACGTGTAAATATTAAAGATAGTTAAAAGAAACATAAACTTAATTTGTCCATGTGTTTGATCAAACATGTTTCGAATTCCAGAATTAATAGAAAAGCTAAAGATAGATGACACTGCTACAAATTTGGAACCGGAATCAGGGTAAAAACATGAATGTACTTAATATATAAACTTCTTTCTATTACATTTCACTTTGCATAAATAGATCTGTATGTGGAATGTGGTACAAATTATTTATTACTTTCATATTTTTATTTTAGTCAGTTAAAAATTGAATTTTCGTCATCACTGGGTGATATGGATGTGGATATACCCATAGTACATGAACACAATGAATTGAAATCTTCAAAGTCACCTGAACCAGAATTTGCGGGAAATGTGTTATTAATCGAGGGCGAGAACAAAGGTATTGCATTATACTCGTACTATTTGTGCACTAACTTATATTTAACCCAAGAAAACAAGGCTATGTTCATAATTAACATAGGTAGGTTGGCAGTTTGGGGCCGAGAACTTGTAAGCTTAATTTTGCAAAGCCATCTGGTGGCCTGTGCCCCTTTCTTATTGTTTTTTTTTTTTTTACAAAAAAATTTGTTTTTAATATTGTGTATTTTAATTACAATTCGAGATAAACTAAGACAAATATAATCACTCTTTTTTTTCCAGATGAAGTTACAGATAAACTAATTCATTGGGACAATAAAAAGGTATCAACTGATCCAGATGCACTCCAAGCAACCCAAGTGCACAATCTAGACAATGACGTCTCTGATATTTGGAAATATGAAAATGTTGTACGAATACGCACTGATTTCCTTCTAAAAGGTAATAAAGTCTTTCTAGTACTGACATAGGGGGTATTGGATAACGTAGGACGTCCACCATCGAAATGGACATTATGTTCACCGTCGATGCAGGCCGCTTCCAATCGAAGCAACTGGATACAGATATCCAGGGCACAGTATATAAGCTAAAGCTATAGCATATAAATATACTGTGTCCAGGGGATATCCATTAGAGGGAGGTCGACGAGTATGTCCAATAGTGGACGTTTGACGGCTATTACGAGGATGACTAATGACATACATATTATACCTAATACCAAATAGACCATCACTAAATCATAACAATTGTTCCAGATATTCCTGACAAAATAATATTGGGAAAAACTAAAAATGGTAAAAGATTAGTTTGTAAAGTAATAAGACCGGATAAGAAACCTGTTAGACCGATAAAGAAGGACAGAAGGGAATCAGATTTAGTAGCAATTGCTGAATCAGTTCAAAGAAGCATCCTAACTGGTACAGATGATGCAGGTGAGTGGTCTTGGTCTTCCCATTTATCCCGAAAAAAGTTGCTCTGACATT
Organism: Choristoneura fumiferana; assembly: GCF_025370935.1. Classification (NCBI taxonomy): domain Eukaryota; kingdom Metazoa; phylum Arthropoda; class Insecta; order Lepidoptera; family Tortricidae; genus Choristoneura; species Choristoneura fumiferana. Next base: position 9,496,981 of record NC_133494.1, read on the forward strand.
TTGTGCAGTGGGTTTGCTTTGTGGCTGTCTTTATATTGTACTTCCTAGACTTTGTCCACGGCTTAGCACGCGTAACCCAATCGATCCAGCAGTTGAATTGGAATTTCGAGAATTCACTAAATTCTGATGGAAATTCCAAAAAAATACATAGTGGATTTCATTAACATTTAAAAACACCCGCGCCAATTCATGTCACCAATCCTTGCGGTTGAAATTTTGATATTTTATTCTGATCAAATCAGAATTCTGTCCGAATATCGGGACAAAAAGGGACCTTTATATACACACAAACTTTCGCATCTATTAGAATTAGAATAGTACGAATCTAGAATTGTATGAATATGAAAATAATACCAAATGTGTCCGAAGACATAAGTATAGCCTGAATGGCTTCGAAAAAAGTATGGTAGGTACGGCCGTGCCTTTTGTTTTGTTTTCCGCGACTCGCCGTGCCCCCAGATGTCTTTGTACCTAGTATCCTTTGGACGCATAGTACCAGAAACGCAAATTACCTTATACGTAAATTCCCTGATACGTAGATGACCTGAATTCCATCCATTACGCAAAATGCCAGGATGCTAAAATTACGCAAAGTACCAGAAACGCAAATTACCTTTTACTTGCCAGAATTTTAATTTCTCCGAATTTCATCTGCCATAATGTTGTTTCTTATAATTTCACATGCCATCCTGACTGTTTACCATATTAATCAAATGACAGAATCTTTGGTTCCCATAATATTAATTAAAATAATTTCATTTTACATAATCACTGTAATCCATAATACCTACCACATGTCATAATATCATTTGCCATCCATGTAAATGGTATGATTGCCAACACGATATCCTACTACCTACCTACTCATAAATACGATACATCGAGCAAGCCTGTGGACATGTGGTACATTTTACCCACATAGGTTAGGTTAGGTCAAGTTAGCATTTTACTGTGACAAGGCGCGAAGCGCCTCAGCTACCCGGAATAGGAGCTCCGTGCAGCGGAGCTCCGTCGAACTTAATTACGGTCGTTTAGGTCCCTATCAGACTTAATTAGAAAAAAAAGAATTGAAACAAATAGGATAGCTTAGATTTAGGGGCTGTTTCACCATCCATTGATTAGTGTTAACCGACGGTTGAATGTGATGCCGTCTCTATTTGTTTCGTTCGAATAGACGGAGACGGCATCACATTTAACCGTCAGTTAACACTAATCAATGTATGGTGAAACAGCCCCTTAAAGTCTGGTCATACCCGTATCTGGTTCTTTGCGAAACAAAATCTGATCATGTGCGTATCTGGTAATTTGTGAAATAAATAAATGCGTCTGAGGGCCTAGAATGTAAATTTTTCTACAATTATGGCGCAGTAAAAAATTGCGCAAGTTCAATAATATGTATATTCAATCTTTCTAGGAGATGACCAGCTTGATACCATATTCCGAAAGTGCTTTGAAGATAGCACGGCAAATTACAGTGCCGATGACGTCACGTTTGCCGGGAACATTATAAAGGAGTTGCAGCGGCTTCCGGCAGTCAAACCGTCCATTGCCAATCGTAATATGCTTGTTACTAGGGTAATTTATATTTTATCAAGGCATTTTTAATTCAGAGCGGCCGGTAAACGTTATTTCCTCGTTTTTCACTGCGTATTCATAGTTTTTCTCAAAAATGTTCGTAAAAGTTGACATTATTCCTTACATATCAGAAGGCGAAGTGCATAGTTTATGGTCAGCGAAAAATTTAAAAGTTAATGTGATTTCTGGCGCGCTAGCTCGTCCTTAGTTTATTATTGTCGAGTCTCAAACTTTTTAAAAAGTGAAAACGGCTATGGAAATGTTGGCACAAGTCGTATACAGCCCACTCAACTGGCCGGTATCAGTTATTTTGTCGGCACTCTTTATTGGCAGACTTTATTGGATCTGAAACAGCTTGTGGTATTTTCGGTGGAAAAATACACCTGCAGTTTTTTTATGAAAAAAAGACGGAAAGCATAAAATAATATACTTATATTTATCCGTTGCTTAGTACCAATAACACAAGCTTTGCTAAGTTTACTTTGGGACTAGGTCAATTGGTGTGAATTGTCCCATGATATTTATATATTTTTATTGGAACAAAATTAAATGTCATAATATATTTAGAGAAAAGTTTTATTCTAATTCAGTTATTTTCCTTCACCATTTTTGAGAAAAGCTTTATATTAGTCTCTGCTGGAATAGCAATTGCTGGCTCGTTCGCAAGCTAGTCCGTTTAATTCTCATACTCAGCCAGCAATTGCCTACTTCCAGGCCACGGAAATAATATACTATTATCCATTAAGTTTTTGTGATCTATAAGCGTGTTATCGACTACTCTTTGCACTGTCTTTTAATCTTACACATGAGAGTTCTACGAGCGTTTCAGCCGCTATCAGTTTCCTCTCGCTTATACTGAAAAATAATTCGGGTAGATTTTATAAAACGATATGGTGTGCATTCAAAATTTCTTCCATACGGTCTCTCATTTCTGCAATATATGCGACAGAAAACTGATAGCAATAGAAACTCTCGTAGAACCCACATAATCTATTACTTAATTTCAAGCTAGTCCCACCACATGAAGTTGAAGTTAGAATTGCCAGATCTGATTTAAATTAACAAATAAACATTGCAAGTTAAATAAAAGTTTGTAATATTCGAGCATTTAACCGGTTCAGAATTACCATCCAAGGTTTAGGAACGATACTACCACATCGAAAGGTCAAGTCGCTAGAACTTTATTCAAACAGGACTGGGCACTTTTTTTCAATAAACGTGAAAAAACTGAACATCTATAATATCTTTTACCAATATTTTGTGAGAGTATAATGAATGACGAAAAAACGCCACGAAAACGCTAATTGTAGCGGCAAAGCTCATCAGCTAGTGCAGGGTTTCATAAACTTTTTGCAGTCACGGACCACTTTGACAATTTAAAGCATTCCACGGACCCCTGTCATTTTTTAAAATAATTTTATAAATATGTTTACAGACTGACCTAACTGTGGACCCCTAATACACATGCTACGGACCCCAGTTTAAGAAACCCTTATCTAGTGCTAACAGTTCATACTTGTTTTTGTTAGTAACTGCAAAGTGGCATATTCCAATTTTAACTTGAATATTTTCAGGTATCAGTAAACGAAACAGAATCAAGCACGATCGAGAGCCCTCCTACGTTGGTAACGGGTACAGTGCAGACAGTGCAGGAAGGCTGCCGCTTCTTGTATAAACCAGAACTGTACCTTATTGCCAAAAAGGGTTAGTAAAACTAAAACAATGTTTAAATCTTCAAAGCTTCATTGTTTTTCCAAACAAAAACGAGCATCCAAATTTATTGAACATTTTCATAACTACTACTACTACTACTAGATTTTTTTTTCGCTGTTTTACTAGGTACTGGTAACAAAGTAAGATCATGAAAATAGCCATAGCTTTGTATGATCGCTTATTAAGAGAATAAGTATTCTAAAGCGCTTTGGTGTAATTGGCATAGCAGTGAACCAAGAAAGTGCCTGCGAAAAGCTTCATTGATTTGTTTAAAAATTATCAATTATTTTTATTTTTATTAATTGCAGAACTATCCCAAGAGTCAAGTGCCGACGGTATCGACCATAATTTCTTGCACATGCATGTGCACGAGATTCAACAGAATGGCAAAGTGGTACGGACAGCAGTTACCTTGAATAAACGTCGTAAGTACCTAAATGAATCGATTAAAACAAATTACACTCGTCAGCGTTGTTCCCTACTAACCATGGCAACGGGTTAGCGATGCTCTTGGGATTGCTGGCTTTTATGGGTGGTGGTTATGGATGGCTTACCATCAGGTGACCCCCTAACTCGGATTCCTCCCCAGTCTATTGCACAGGTATATAAGTATAAACTGCATACAATGCTGCCACCTAGCGTGGAATAGCTGAAACAGAATTAATATCTACTTGTACAAAAAAAATAGGTATCAGTCATTTATCTCTAAAATATTGCAATAAAAAACGAACTCTATGCGAAGGTATTTAAGTTTAACCTTTTCGCCGCCACGTCAAATACAAAAGACATCACCCATACGTCACGCTTCTGCATTGCAATGTCTAAAATTGAACCTTAACACTATTAAACCAAAGTTGCTGTTGCATTAAAGCAATGGACGTATATATACATATATATATATATATATATATATATACGTCCTTTTCCACCTTTTCGACGCCAACGACTCATACTCGAATATACGCACCGCAGGTTCCACACCAACGACCTAGCCGATTTTCAGCCCAGTGGGCCGTATGTGGGTATAAGCATGTTTTTAATGATTCACGATAATATACACTAGATACGTTTTGTGGCTGATGTTATGCCTGAGGATTGAAGTCCGAAGAAAGAGCGTCGGAAGTCGTATTATGATGCGTCAGAGTCGACCGAGTTGAAAAACCTCGTTGGCGTGATGTAGGATTTGGAGTTTCTATATTTGCTCACTAGATGGCGCTAGGAGTCGCTACAACGTCATCAGTTTATTCAGTTGCGGTTTTTTCCAGGGCTGGCGGCATCAAGTACACGGAACCCAGAAAAGATTTATATACCAGATTTGCCACTGAGTGTACCTGAATCATCTGCAGCAGACACGGACAACTCGATGTATGGATATGCTTGTGGTACTTGCGCGGCGATATTTCGGTCCGAAAAGGAGTTTGACGTGCACAAAGTGGTAATTTAAATAAATAAATATATTTTCCAGTAGCGGTACGACCGTTCTGGCCTTTTCGTTATATTGCAAACAAGTTTTAAAAAATATATACGATATAAATACTAAACTTGCAAACTAGTGTAGTGTGAGAAATACCTACTTTTTAATGTATTTATAGGTACAAAGTTAAATACTCAAAGAGGTACAGTCGAGGAAACTGATGATTCATGACTATACTACAAACATAGTTCAATAATTTTATTTTTACAGACTCATCAAATGGACGAAGAAAAGCCGATTATTGATACAGAGCAATCCAAATTAAACAAAAACAGTATCCTTGTTTTGGCAGGTAATTTTTCGGTTATGCATAGACTTCGGTTACACGCTCATTCGTGCGGTCAATTCACATCAGATTGACGAATATTATTGAAAAAGTTTAATTTCAATTTTCACCAGTCTGGACCATCAGTCCATTAGTCTGAGAGGGTTACACGGTAATTCTGTCGTCATTCAGACCACAATGATGGACTGATCTGATACTGTAACTGATGTCTTGCTATCCTTACTAAATATAATAAATGCAAAAGTGAGTTTGTTTGTTTGTTCCGCTTTAACGCCTTAACTACTGAACCTTAATTACTCTTAATTTATTATTATACTTGTTTTCAGATCCATACCACAAAGGCAAAACATACTGCTGCATGCAATGCAATGTAAGTACATTTTATTTTTTACTGCCTAATAGCACAGAAATAACTAATATTACTACCGTACAGAAGGGACTCTCTCGAACAAAAGTTAAGTTTACGTATAAATCGTTGCCTACTCTTACGACTTGCACGCAAAATTAAAACTTATCCTGCTACACGTGCGTTCATATTCCGTTGGGTACCGTTGACTCGAAACCAATTTGGCGTCAAGAGCATAGGGTTACCACTCGCCGATGAATCAAGATAACAGTGGGTATTAATATGAATTCAATGAACTACCTTTAATAAATAAGTAAATATACTTTAACATATTATTATATCACAGACAACAAAACACGATAATAATAACCTACTTATCTTATCTATAGTACCTTTGCCTAATATACAGATTCCCATATTGACGAAACCAATTAAAGAATTTTATCACCAGATAACTACAAATATACGAAACTATTACTAGGCACGGACTTAGGAAATTAGAGAAGTAAAGAGAACGACCTTTCAATATCTTTCGGAATGTTGAAAAATTACAATTCCAATTCCTTTATCTTCTTTTTATTTATAGATTCGTAATTATACAACAATATAACTTATACGGATTATATCGTTTCGAAGTAATTGTTGCAAAATTAAATAAGTAGGTACCAACACAAACACCCGCGACGCGTCCAACCCCTGCTAATAGTAAAGTAAAAAGACGTGGAAACCGTATGTGCTAAGTTATATTTGAAATTTACCATGACCTTTATGGTGAAAGAAAATATTGTAAGGAAACCTGCACTCACCTGCGAAAAAATTTAATTAATTGTGTGTGAATTTAATTTTTTTTTGGCAGTTTAATATGTAAAAAAAAAAAAATTTATTACTTTTTATGTTTACAGGCCAAGTTTCAGCGGCTCAACAACTGTCAGAGACATGTCAAGAGCCACATCTTGCCAACAGAGGCAGGCATCAAACAAGCTTTCAAATGTAAAATATGTCACAGCTTTTTTCACCATGCTCCCACGCTTCTAAAACATATTATGAAAAGTCACATTAAAATTGAAAAATAATTTTAATAATGTAATTAAATTTGTATTTATGTACCTATTGGTTATCATCAGATAATAAAATTACTTTGTAACTCGACATAATAGTTTTATTTACAGCTGCATATGCATAATCGAAGTATTTTTTTTTTCATCAAAATAAATCATTATTAAAAATATTATCTAAATCATCTAACAAATCACTGGTATCATTGGCAGTTTCATTGCAAAATGGGTCCTTATCTGAAAGAAGATAAAAATAATATATAAAATACCATGAATATTTATAGGAATTTAGAATGATTGTTTGAGGGTGTATTTTTATTGGGATTTAACAATTTTATTGGGAACAAACAATGTACTAGAAATTGTAAAAAAAGCTTACCTAGATTTTGAAGACTCGAAATAAATTTTATAATAGTAATATTATTATCACAGTTTATTTGATAGTTCTCAGGCAATGGTTTACTTTCTGTATCCTCTGAGAGGACAGCAGAACTGTATATTGCATAAATATTACTCAAAGTGATATTAAGATAGTGCTTTTTGAAGGCACTGCCTGTGGTTAGTACAGTGGGCTTTCGCAGCACGAGTGCACAAAACTCTGATACTATGTATGGTGAGAATGTTGACCAAGCATCTCTATGAAGTGTGCATTTGATGTAACCTGAAAATAAACAATTTTCATTGACATGACATGAAATATGCAACAATGAAGCAACATATTAAGCATGGTTTAATGGAATGTACATGTACATAACTATGTGTTGTTAACTAGGAGGCCTATGTCAAAAGACACACCGAACTGAGGGACATTTTATGATAATCAACAACATACACATAAATAGAAAACTACCAGTTCGGAACAAAAAGGCTATATTATAATTATTATTATTATTATATGTGTTGTTTAGAAAAAATAAAATTAGCAATTTTCAAGCATTTTTCAAAATTACATAACCTGACCAACAAAAAGTTGGAAAGCCCCCAACTTTGCCACTTCAAAGTTTAATATCTCAAAAACGGCTAAACCGATTTTGATGAAACATGTCCAAGAACCATCGCTAGATAACCTGATTTCGAATAAATAAAACCACATTCAAATTGGTTCACCCGTTTAAGAGCTTTGGTGCAACAGTCAGACAGACACACACAGAGATACACGTATAGCGGTCAAACTTATAACACCCCTCTTTTAGCGTTGGGGGTAAAAACAACTATACCTAGAACAGAATTACGATATTAACTAATTATATTATGTAAATAACTAAAATTTAATATGTTAATAACTAAATACAATACAAAGACTCTTTATTGTACACCAGACTTAGTAAGCGATACAGAAAACAGATACACAGAGAAAAAAATTACAAGGTGAGCAATAGGCAGCCTTATCGCTTAAGAGCGATCTCTTCCAGGCAACCTTTTTTACAGAAAGAAGGAAGGACTAGTTTACAACAGGTGGTGCATCAAAAGTAGATCAGAAATTTTAAACATAACAGCAATACATACATAATTATATCGTACATATAATATACGTCCAGTGTATACGTCCAAAATAAATATAGGTAGTGAGATAAACAGCAACAAATAAATAAATAAACTATAATAAGGCTAATAATTACAAGATGACAGATGGTGCTTCTTAAGCATAGATTTAAATAGTGACAAAGACTTTGCGTGTCGTAAGTCAATCGTTAAGGAGTTCCACAACCGAATAGCCTGGACAGTATAAGAATATACATAGAATTTGGAGTTAGATAGAGGCACAGAAAGGATAGGAGGCACTAAAAATGTATGGACAGTGTTACAATGTTTACATGAGTGTCACACCTGTGGTATCCCGTAACGTGATGAGTGGGTCTGTTGCAGACCTATCAACAGTTTCAACAAATGCAGCAACAGCCTGTGCCTTCATTCTCCTCAAGTTCCCTCCTACTGCTTGCTGCTTTACCGCATTTATAGAATCTAAGGCACCTGAATTCCAGCTTTTTACATCATCTAAGAGTGTTCTCCAGATCTTTGACTCAAATTTATCTCCTCTGAAGTGTGACATGTCGATATCCTTAAATATATAAATTCTAGATTGATTGCAATGTAAAAAGTAGGGGGCAACTTTTTTTTTTATTATGAAAGGTAGGAAATAAGCAAGCGGGTCATCTGATGGGAAATAATGACCACCGCCCATGAGTACCAATAACTTAAGTACTCATAGATCCGTTGCCGACCTTTTAAGAAAGTATAAGCCCTTTTATAATTACAGTTTTACTTGCCACTTTTACAATTACATAAATATTTAATATATTCAGCATACCTGGGAAAATAATTCCATGTGGCATATTGTCTCATCTTTAGTCTCTTCAAAATTACCACTGAGGAGGCCTGCTGGTCCAGGAAATTTTCTTTTAGCATTTTGGTCGAAAAAGGAATTTATAATTTTTCGCTTGGTATGTTTTGGTGATGTATTTTCTGAGTTTATACTTGTTGAGCTATGATTATTTGTTACAGCACATGTCTGCAGTTTTTCAACTTTATCTCCTATTGTTTTGGGTGTTGGAGGTAAGAGTGTCTTGTTGTTATTCACAAACTTTAAAGGGCTAGGTGACTTATGTATATCTGCTATAGTATGCTCAACCTTCCCAACATGTTTCTCCAAAACATTGTGTTGTGTGGGCATAGAAATATTATTAAAAACAAAATTTTCAGGGCTATGCGGCTTACGTAGATCTGTTTTTATTTCAATGTTCCTATCTTTAATGTTTTCTACTGCCTTTGTTGAGACATCAGGAAAATCAAATTGAGACAGGACCTGTGAGTAAATAAACCGTCATGAAGTAAATAGGTAGAATACAAAAATTTACATATCCGTCACACGGCAGACGAAAGGTTAAGGGTTAGTTCATCAAACTATCATTGTATTGTATCTGTTACCTAGACACAGGAATCCATTACCTTACCTGATCAAAATCGTCAGATTCGAACATGTTTCAGCTGTTGTTTTTTGTTTAGAATTTTCACTTAAAAAGTTTAATTTAGTTTCAAGTTTCAACTAAGCATTACACAACACACCATGTAGAAAACTTAAATTATTGTTACAGCATATAAGCATGCACTATTTCTATTAAATAGACAAATTTTGTCCTTAACATTCTATTCAAATGACAGATGCCAAACTGACGGAACTAGAGTCACTCCTACTGTTACGCAAAACGCAAACTATCGATACTTTTGCATACATGTGTGTACACCTAGTGCTAAAAGTGGTAATAGCATAGCATTATTTGTTGGTTTAAACGTTATACTATCGAACTGAAAGTCTTATTTGAATTTTAAAATATTATTTATTCAACACTTGGAGTGTCACTTTCCGACTCTGACGAACAATCTTGCGAGTTAATAATAAGTTCGTTTATTTTACCGCTTTAATTTTTTGAACATGAAACTACCGTGAGACTCACTCATATTAAATATATTGACCCGGATAACTCACGTCTTAAATCGAGTTTAGCTGGATAGGTTTCGGGCTGTTGGAAAAAATTCAAAATTAGTTACCGCCTCACAAAGTTTCATAATCATCATTCATGTGTCATTTGAATCATCTTATGGCGCGTATACACCGGGCCAACGAAGGCCAACGAATGGGTTTCATTCATATCGTAAGTTTCGTTTGTTGGGCCGGTGTGTGTGTACGCGCCAATATTACCGCCACGCTTCGGATCGCCGGCGAACGATCGTTTGCGTTCGCTAAGCCGTCCACACAGGACCAACGAACCCATTTGTCTATAGGTACTTATACTCTTTGCCATTCGTTCGTTGGCCTTCGTCGGCCCGGTGTGGACGCGCCATTAGAACAAATAGAATATAAACATTTGTTTTGATAAAACTACGTAAACGTTTGTCATCAAAGGAAAGAAAATGACAGATTGCGATTGCCATTTGCCTTGTCTGATTGATTTGTTGAATGAAATGAATGGGAATGGCCGAATGGGCGAGCGATTTGCCTTCAGGGCTACTACGAAACTCGAAACTCGAGCCTTGCCTCTTGCCTGCCACCAACTAGGGATGCAAGGTTGTTGTAATATCGATAAAAATATCGACAATTGTATCGAGGTAATGAAATTATCGATGGTTGATAATATCGATGATTTTGGTCGATAATATCGATAATATCGAATTTATTTAAATTTAAATAAAAAATATGCAGTTCACTGAATGAGTGTTTTAAGTATTATTATATCAGCAGTTTTTCTACATACTTTTTCATCGAATGAAAACTAGAAATTATAATAATAATAATAATAAGATAGAAAATATACAATGTCCAGATAAAATCCAGAAATATTTCTTAACATTGCATAGCTCATAATAGCTGCCAGTACTTGGCGTCAATTGATACTAAAAATAGAAGCTTGGCTAACCTTTTCCCATGAAGCCTATTTCGTGCTTGGGTAATAGTGGCCCTGCTTTTTTTTTTCATAGGATATGATATCGATGTTATCGTATCGTTACAGCGCAAATATGGATAAAAATATCGATATTTTACCTTCGGTATTATCGGTTTTCCGATATATCGTTGCAACCCTACCACCAACCAACCGAGCATAAGCCCTGCAGCAGGGCTAACCAAGGGCTAACTATGAAACTTGAAACTCGAAGTTCGTGTGATGTGGTCCCTCTGAAACAAACACTTGAAAAAAAAAGAAGTTTTTATTGATGCAGTAAACAGTGTAACATAAAATACAGTGTCATTATAAAATACACTTACACCTTCTTCCTCTGAGACTTACACCACTTAATACGAGAGCGAGAGCCGCTGTCTGCCACTTATGGCATTTTCGCTGTTTAAGCAGCTTTTTTTAATTGTGATTTTCTGTTTAGTACATTCGCATACAGAAATTATTCAAAAAGTTTTTACTCCAAATTCACAAGAAATAGACCAATCAGGACCAATCGAACATTCAAATCTAGTTTTTAAAATCTTGTTCAAATCATTGATGAAGATGAAACATTATTGACATGCCTGTCACATAGATTTTAAGTAAACATTTCGACGGTTTTTTTAAGTTAATCTCATTCACATATATCTAGATTTTATCAGTATTTCCAAATATTACAAATTATAAGTATGGCTGCTTTCGATCCATTTAACCCTTTGCAAAATGTCAAACTACGGTTTACAGAAGAACAGTTGGCCGAAATTATTGAGTATTTTGACGCAAACGCAAAGCCACTTTTAATAATAGATGATGGAGCACCTGTTAATGTAATAACTGTTGACAAATTTATTAAATTTCTGGAGCTCAAGAAGTAGAGTATCTTTATCTGTATTTTACCTACTGTAGGTTCACTTGTCCCAAACTTCTTTATATAGTACCACACTAAATACTCAAGGTTTCTTACTCAGGTTACTGTAACTATGTTACTAAATAGGTACCTATTAACGTGTCATGGCCTTGTTGACTAAAGTCCGCCCTAAGATTTAAATTGCTTGCTTCGTTGTATAGTTTAAAAATATTAAATTGAATGAACATATTTCTTTCTTAATAGGTTTCATAGAAGAAGCTTTAGTTACCCTACTTATGATGAAATTGTTAAAGACGCAGAACTTTTAAGGGCGGGGGTAACACGGTTATTAACCAAAGAACAGGTCATTTACATGTTAGAAAAACGGATCAGAGAACCAGAAATCAGACATGAACTTATGTTGGCTTTTCAGGTAAGCAAACTAAAATTATAAACTGTTTTCAGGTAATGTTGTACAATAATAAGCTTTTCAGTTAACGGTATTTTATTACTGCTTCGTGATCAGTTATCTGTAAAGAAACAAAACAACTACAGTTTGCTGCGGTTAGTCAAGAAAGAAAAAAGCGAAACGGAATATAATACGGATATAACGAAATGAGATTGTAATGTCGAACGGACCTCACGACACCAACACCATCTAGCGATTTTTCACCTGTTAGAAAAGCCTCAATGAGGGCTATCGTTTTTTGTCTCACTAGATGGCGCACTGTTGCGTGAGGTTTTTAAGTGTGGCTTTCAAAGTCTGTTATTACGGGCGTGAAAACAAAGTTTAGATTAAAATCATATTTAATACACCTTAAAACCGTACCATAAAAATATCGAGCATGCCACAGTGTTCCATAGTCCCCGTTTTGTTCGGAAAAAAGGGAGGACAAAGGTTTCCGAAAGACAAAACTGTCTCAAAACTCAGACATTCATTGCCCCGGAACGCATATTTGCCATAATTAATTCCAGATATTGCAAAATATTCACAAAATTATTCTAATTATAAATAAACCTGCGTAGCTCACCCAAAACTATGAGATTTGACATAATTCGGAGACCTCACGCTACACTAGCGCCTCTAGTGGCGAATTCATACGCGATAGCCCTCATTGGTTACAGGCAATGATATTTCGTAGTCCCTGTTTATATGTAATATCATTGGTTACGGGACACTTCATGTGTTAAATTTGTTGCAGGTTTTCGATACTGAGAAGAGAGATTTCCTCGAAATTGACGAGATTAAAACCATAGTGACTAGTTACGGTGATGTCTTCAACCCCGACGAAACTCGAGAATTGCTACGGGATGCCAACGTTCGCGGCGACGGTAACATCTTCTATGCAGAATTCATCGACTGCTTGTTTAGCCGTGCACCTGAACTGTACGACATAAAGGTAAATAAGTTAAAATAAAGGTAAGTTAAACTAAAATTTGTGATTTAGGGTCATCACTCGTGGTTGTATGTCCGTTAGTAACATCTAATTGGCGCCGGGCGCTGAGTATATTTAACTGATTAAATTCAACTGTGGTACAAGCATGCATTTCTGTAACCCAAACACAGACGTGTAGCGTAAATAAATTAATTTTAATGTACAGGTCGCTTTTGGGGGACAAATTATAAAATCAAAAAGGGAAGACCGAGCACCGTCCTGTGTAACTTTTAGTGGAAGGCCTTGTTTTTCATTAAATTAAATTTATTTTTTCGTTAAAATAAATTTGTAAAGTTATTTACTTACCTAAAGACCGTCCGACCGCCATTGTCTCTACAATGAAATGTTGGTAAAAAATACTGAAAATGATTCTTTTAGTTCTTCAGGAAAATTGTGCGTAGTTGTCTACATGCAGAACCCTCCATGTGCGTATCCGATTCCCCTTTGAATTTGACTGTTTGTTTTTCACCTTAATTCGGTTTTACATAAAAGTAAAATACTTAATTCATTATTACCAATTTTGTTTTTCAGGCTGAATATTTGTATGCTGATCCTGACGAAGATCCCTCAGTTCCGCCAGAGCCAGTTATAGAAGAAGAACCACCGCCAGAGGAAACGCCACCACCACCGCCGCCGCCACCACCGCCACCACCGCCGCCACCACCACCACCAGCAGCGAAAGATAAAAAGAAAAAATAATTATTACCCAGTTATTCATTTCAATTTGAACAATTTTTGTGTTAGTTAGTAAATTGTTCCCAAAAAGTCTTACTGTTTTAATTGAATTTGATCTGAAAAATGTGATGAAGTGATGAATGTTTGTGCTTCTTTTGTTCATAAATAAATTAGGTACAAGTAACTGAATAGGAGCTTAAATAATCATAACATACTTAACATCAAATTAAAACTTAAAAGATAAAATAACCTAAATGGAATATGAGGGATTTATTTATAAACAAACAAGTAATATAAGTATAAGGAAAAAAACTAGAATCACAGTGATGTTACTTACTGTATTAAAAAAATAAAATGGAGGTGGGAAGGACATTGTTATTGCTAAAATTTTACCCCAGACGGAACACGAACAGCTGAATCGTAAATAGACAGTCTTCGACAAATTCTAATAAAATGAGTATAAATAAATATATTATATGTAAAGGATGCTCGGTGCGTTGTTGCTGACTGTACACTAAGTAGCTAATTAAAATGTCTGCATATCATAGACAAAATGCAAAGAGCAAGGCAAATAAAAAAAACTCATGCTTGTCTATGTTTATGACATGTCGGTCAGTGAGTAGGCAATAGCATCCAATTATTTCATTTATTACCATTTTGTCACTGTTATCCTTTATGTTATTGTGTGTTAATAAGTGTATTTATGTAAGGTTACGGATATTGTTCAGCTTGTAGTATTTTGTAAAGACTTTAAATCTAAGCCATGGATCTCGAAGATAGTGCTCTGGGCCTGACCCAGAGCAAACAGACAAGATTCTGCAGTTCCAGGACCTGACTGGCATCGAGGACATGTCAATATGCAGAGATGTCTTGCAAAGGCAGCAATGGGATTTAGAGGTAAACCCACACTTATCTATCTAAATCTGTTCCAGATCTGTTGAGCAATATAATTCGTAGTCGATCCAAGATCGGACTAATTAAGAGTTTAGCTAAAGAACATCCCAATAATTGCCAAAAATATCACAAGCCATGGAAAAATAACAAGTAAATTTACTGATATTACAGGTGGCTATTCAAGAACAATTGAATATTCGAGAAGGTCGGCCGTCCGTGTTCGCGACAGAAGCGCGGGCTCCACCTGTGGTACACACGACTACATAGCCCAGCAAGTGTTCACAGACGAGCCCCCAGAGGGTCCTGGGGTGTCCGGGGGCTCATGAGATATGTTGTGAACTTAGTAGTATCAATGTGTTATAGTACAATAACATCGGTATTAAATCTGCTGTTAAGTTTCATCCGCAATGATGATAGGAGATGTAAGTGTTATATTAAGTTTAACTATACTTTGTGTCACGATGATTAAGTCAAATGTCTAAACTTCTCTACTTATTAATTTCATTAAGGTGGAATTGAAATCAAAACCATGTGTT
>NC_133494.1:9512347-9651177 GCF_025370935.1 Choristoneura fumiferana
TTAAAAATACTCTCACCATTATTGTGTATGATTATTCAATGGTTTGTATTATCGATGTAAGATATAAAACTAACCGTAAGTGGAGGTAAGCAGGGGGTCGCCAAATATTTTTCAACCAAGGGGCCGCAACATGTAAAAGTTTGAAAGACACTGATCTAGGCAACATAATGTGCATAAAGTAAAATCTTAGTCTAAGATCAATCCAATCAAGCACCAAAGCCACGAAAAAATTAGATGTTGTCGAATATACCAACTGAAATATAGATGCACAGAAAAACCAGAAAAATAAGACCAGCACTGGGAATCGAACCCAGGTCCTCTGCATTCCGTGCCGCGTGCTATACCGCTACACCACTGCTGGACCATATTTCAGTTTGCATGTGCTGCATCTATATTTCAGTTTGTATTTTCAAATTAGGTTTTACGGGATGACCGTAAAAGTAAAAATTTGGAATTGAATGAAAAATACAAAAAGATTCCAAAAAAAAAAAATAGTGATATTGGAAACAGTATTGATTTTATGTTCTAGATAGACAACAATGTTATGGAGCAGCAAAACCAAATGAACAAGCTGAGAGCAGTCTTCCTGATCCAAAATAGGATGCAAACAGCTTAACAGAGGTGAGCTGACTCATTCAATCAAATAAAAAAGTAATAAGACAATATTTTACTGCATGGATCTGTCCATTGACAATGGCGCTTGTAAA
This sequence comes from Choristoneura fumiferana, assembly GCF_025370935.1. Classification (NCBI taxonomy): domain Eukaryota; kingdom Metazoa; phylum Arthropoda; class Insecta; order Lepidoptera; family Tortricidae; genus Choristoneura; species Choristoneura fumiferana. The sequence continues at coordinate 9,513,055 of NC_133494.1, forward strand.
TGTTTTGGTATGATGGTTTGGTAACACGTCTATGTGTACAGTATAATATAACACACTGCACTATAACATTTTGTAAATTCAAGCTTTACTAGTACTATTGCACGTTAATAATTAGTTGTGGCGAGGCACGCCTGCGGCAGTGAATGTCAGATCAGTCAAAGAAATGTGAGAGTAAATGATGAGCTATAATAATATGTATAACCTTACCAACAAAAAGTTGGAAAACCCCCGATTTTGTCACTTAAAAGTTCAATATCTCAAAAATGGCTGAACCGATTTTGATTAAACTTGTCTTAAGAACCATCGCTAGAAAACCTGCTATCAACTAAACAACCGCATTCAAATCGGTCCACCCGTTTAAGAGCTTCGGTGCCATGCCATAACACCCCTCTTTTTGCGTCGGGGGTTAAAAACTAGCCATTTTTGTTTTTTCAGATAACGTTGACCGATGCACAATACCAAATGTTGGAGCAGAAAGGCTGGATATTGCTTGAGACAAACGAAAAAGTATATGTTCTTGATACTTTAGGACTTCATGACATTACTACCAATGACAGTATGTCTCACTAAGCCACTATGAATAACTTTGTTTTTAAAATCTCTTTCCATTTATTAAACTTTGAAGGCCAAAATTCTCATTAAAACAACAATTTATCATTTCCCATCATGTGTCATTTTTGCCACATTTAAGAAAGACACTACTAGCGACTAAAAATAATGCCTGATTCTAAATCTCAATTCTTGATGATTTTTTAATAGTTAGTTTAGTTAGGCCACTAGTGTCTTAAAAGAAATTAAACTTAATTTGATGTTGAATGTTCCTTAAAATTAACGGAAATCAAAAATAACGTGTAAATATTAAAGATAGTTAAAAGAAACATAAACTTAATTTGTCCATGTGTTTGATCAAAATGTTTCGAATTCCAGAATTAATAGAAAAGCTAAAGATAGATGACACTGCTACAAATTTGGAACCGGAATCAGGGTAAAAAACATGAATGTTACTTAATATATAAACTTCTTTCTATTACATTTCACTTTGCATAAATAGATCTGTATGTGGATGTGTTACAAATTATTTATTACTTCATATTTTTTATTTTAGTCAGTTAAAAATTGAATTTTCGTCATCACTGGGTGATATGGATGTGGATATACCCATAGTACATGAACACAATAATTGAAATCTTCAAAGTCACCTGAACCAGAATTTGCGGAAATGTGTTATTAATCGAGGGCGAGAACAAAGGTATTGCATTATACTCGTACTATTTGTGCACTAACTTATATTTAATCCAAGAACAAGGCTATGTTCATAATTAACATAGGTAGGTTGGCAGTTTGGGGCCGAGAACTTGTAAGCTTTTTTGCAAAGCCAACTGGTGGCCTGTGCCCTTTCTTATTGTTTTTTTTTTACAAAAAACTCTTTTTTTAACATTGTGTATTAATTACAATTCGAGATAAACTAAGACAAATATAATCACTGTCTTTTTTCCAGATGAAGTCACAGATAAACTAATTCATTGGGACGATAAAAAAGGTATCAACTGATCCAGATGCACTCCAAGCAACCCAAGTGCACAATCTAGACAATAATCTCTGATATTTGGAAATATGAAAATGTTGTACGAATACGCACTGATTTCCTTCTAAAAGGTAATAAAGGCTTCTAGTACTGACATAGGCGGTATTGGATAACGTAGGACGTCCACCATCGAAATGGACATTATGACTTTCGATGCAGGCCGCTTCCAATCGAAGCAACGGGATACAGATATCCAGGCACAGTAAAATAAGTATATATACTGTGTCCAGGGGATATCCATTAGAGGGAGGTCGACGTATGTCAATAGTGGACGTTTGACGGCTATTACGATGATGGCTACGATACATATACCTAATACCAAATAGACCATCACTAAATCATAACAATTGTTTCCAGATATTCCTGACAAAAAATATTGGGAAAACTAAAAATGGTAAAAGATTAGTTTGTAAAGTAATAAGACCGGATAAGAAACCTGTTAGACCGATAAAGAAGGACAGAAGGGAATCAGATTTAGTAGCAATTGCTGAATCAGTTCAAAGAAGCATCCTAACTGGTACAGATGATGCAGGTGAGTGATCTTGGTCTTCCATTTATCCCGAAAAAGTTGCTCTGACATTTTGTGCAGTGGGTTTTGCTTTGTGGCTGTCTTTATATTGTACTTCCTAGACTTTGCCCACGGCTTAGCACGCGTAACCCAATCGATCCAGCAGTTGAATTGGCATTTCGAGAATTCACTAAATTCTGATGGAAATTCCAAAAAATACATAGTGGATTTCATTAACGTTTTAAAAACACCCGCGCCAATTCGTGTCACCAATCCTTGCGGTTGAAATTTTGATATTTTATTCTGATCAAATCCGAATATCGGGACAAAAAGGGACCTTTATTATACACCAAACTTTCGCATCTATTAGAATTAGAATAGTACGAATGTAGAATTGTATGAATATGAAAATATACCAAATGTGTCCGAAGACATAAGTATAGCCTGAATGGCTTCGAAAAAAGTATGGTAGGTACGGCCGTGCCTTTTGTTTTTTTTCTGCGACTTGCCGTCCCCAGATGTCTTTGTACCTAGGATCCTTTGGACGCATAGTACCAGAAACACAAATTACCTTATACGTAAATTCCCTGATACGTAGATGACCTGATTCCATCCATTACGCAAATGGCCAGGATGCTAAAATTACGCAAAGTACCAGAAACGCAAATTATCATACGCGGATGACCAGAACTCCGAATTTAAATGTTGTTTCTTATAATTTCACATGCCATATTGACTGTTTACCATTATAAATGACCAGAATCTTTACTTCCCATAATATTAATTTTAAATAATTAATTTTACATAATTTGTAATCCATAACTATCACATTTATTCACATGTCATAATGTCATTTGTCATCCATGTAAATGGTTATGATTGCCAACACGATTACCTACTCATAAATACGATTACATCGGCAAGCCTGTGATTAGGGTACATTTTACCCGCATAGTTAGGTTAGGTTAGCATTTTACTGTGACATGGCGCGAAGCGCCTCAGCTACCCGGAATAGGAGCTCCGTGCAGCGCAGCTCCGTCATCTTAATTACGGTCGTTTAGGTCCCTATCAGACTTAATTTAGAAAAAGATTTGAAACAAATAGGTAGCTTAGTTTAGGCTGTTTCCTCCATTGATTTAGTGTTAACCGACGGTTAAATATGATGCCGTCTCTATTTGTTTCATTCGAATAGAGGAGACGGCATCACATTTAACCGTCAGTTACACTAATCAATGTATGGTGAAACAGCCCCTTAAAGTCTGGTCATACCGTATCCGGTACTTTGCGAAACAAAATCTGATCATGTGGTATCTGGTAATTTGTGAATAAATAATGCGTTGAGGGCCTAAATGTAAATTTTCTACAAATTATGGCGCAGTAAAATTGCGCCAGTTCAATTAAATATATTATTCAATCTTTCTAGGAGATGACCAGCTTAAAATACCATATTCGAAAGTGCTTTGAGAGAGCACGGCAATTCAGTACGATGACGTCACGTTTGCCGGGGCATTATAAGGAGTTGCAGCGGTTCCGGAGTCAAACCGTCCATTGCCAATCGTAATTTCTTGTTACTAGGGTAATTTATATTTTATCAAGGCATTTTTAATTCAGAGCGGCGGTAAACGTTTTTCCTCGTTTTTCACTGTCATATAGTTTTTTCTCAAAAATGTTCGTAAAAGTTGATTATTCCAATTCAGAAGGCGAAGTGCATAGTTTATGGTCAGCGAAAATTTTAAAATTAAGTGATTTTCTGGCGCGCTAGCTCGTCCTTAGTTTATTATTGTCGAGTCTCAAACTTTTTAAAAGTGAAAACGGCTATGGAAATGTTGGCCACGATCGTATACAGCCCACTCAACATGGCGGTATCTATCGCGAAAGTTGGGTGATTAATTGTTGTATATATATATATCTCTATACTTTCTATATTTTCATATTGTGGGTAAGACTTGCTTATTATGAGATATATTCCTTCTTTCGCGATGTAGCATATATTTAACATACCTGAATTCATTTTCTTGTAGGTTGCTAACTCCCAATAGTTCTGCTTCGCTTATATTATTACTGGATGTGTCTCCGCTGGTAATCTCCTTCCACCTCCTGCATAAATTATGGCCAGATGAGTAACCCTGATCACTCCTCCGGCCACGGAGTGTCACGGTCAGACCCGTGGCGCTCCTCGGTGCACTACTTCTCGGTCAACTGTAAAACATAGCTGGTATCAGAACGGCAAGACTCAATCACGTGTCACAATGTTACGACACAGCTCTAAACATACAGGCTCACTCTAGGGGCGAGGGGTAACCGGACGTCTCCGGGCCCGCTCGCAAAACAGTACTTGGTCCACTGCGCACGCCAAGATTCTAAATCAACCCAGATCCCGTGTCCCGTAGTGGACAGCGAGATATGCCCCTGGGTTGCCGATGGAGCTGTAGGTAGAGTCCACGATAGACACCAGTCAGGATGGATCCCACACCATGTGTGTGGGCATGCATCCGAGCTGGCGCCCCACAGGGTGTGATTGGTACAAACAACAGTAAAAACATTAATACGTGATACACCGAAAAGACCATAGGCGCCTCGACACCCGGTGATCAGCAGAAATAGGAATACTCAGGTATACTCAGCTTTGGGAGGATGGAGATACTGCAGTTGCTGCTTGATGACTTCCACAAATGAACTTTATACACATTTCACATTTGACGCTATTAGCCGCCATGCCATAGACTGACAGCAGTCACTTTTTATATTCAGTGTTGCCACTCCAAAACTAATAAAGCGGGCCACTCACCTAGAGATTCGCGCCTGTCGCGACACTCCCCGGCGGCAAGGCTTTGGAGTGAAGCAGTAGCGCAGTCAGGTCTCGCGTCCATTCCTTGATTCTCTCCATGGCTTTAGTGGCTGCAGCTCGTTTCGACCTCTGGTTCACATCCATATCATTCATCTCAGTTGTATTAGGTAGCGATTCATCTTCATGTTCTGTCGGTGCATGTTCTGCGTCTTCATCTTGTATACTAACGTGATCTTCCATCGTCAATGGCATAGGTGCAATGACTTGAGGTTGAGGTATTACAGCTGTTGTTAAATCAGGTGTCAGAGGGCGAATTTCCTCCACACTCTCTATATTTACCGTGTCGTGATCAGGTGTCACTAAAGGACGAGTTCCTCCTTTACTGCTGATGTTCGCAATAGGCTCTGGAGCATCCTCTATCTCGAGAGGGTAGAGATGTGCGATAGAACGCGTGTACTCAGTGTCCCCTACTTGTACTATTGCTGCTCTACATAGACTGTCAGCACTCGGGATCAGTTCTGTAATCTTCCCTACCTTCCAGTCGTTTCTATTCTTGGAGTCGCCCTTGATCTGTACGATCTGACCAGGACTCGGTGTAAGTTTCGAAGTTATTCGCGGTTCTCGCGGCAGATGTCCGTATCTCTCGCGAAGACTTAGTAGGTAACGGTTATAAAACATTTCTTTAAATTCTTTTAGCATGATGAGTGCTCGTTTCCAGCCTTTTATTAATTCTGTCTTCGTTGTGGTCATAATTTGTGGTTCGGACTCATTTTCGGCTTCTTCTAATGTGATTACTTTTCCTGCAGTCAGAAAGTCCGAAGGCTTCAAAACATAGTCGGGTTCGGAATCCACGCTAGTGAGCGGTCGTGAGTTAACCACGGCCTCAATCTCTTTAACGATCGTTGAGAGCTGATTATCTTTCAGCATGTGTTTTCCTAGCGTCCTCTTCATGCAATTCTTGACAATACCTATTAAACGTTCGTAAAATCCACCTGCCCAAGGGGAGAGGGGTATTATGTACCTCCATCTTATCTTCTTGTCAATGCAATATTGACTTGAAATGATTTCTGCTATCAGCTTGAAATGTTGAGCATTATCTGATGTTACTAATGATGGTATTCCTCTCGTAGAGATCATTCTTCTTAGCGCGAGTAAACCTTCTTCAGCCGTAAGGTCTCGTACGACTTCGAGGTGAACCGCTCTCACGACTAAGCATGTAAAAAGACAGATCCATCTCTTGCTATTTCCATCTCCGTTGTTTATCAGAAGAGGTCCCATGTAGTCAACACCTGTATAAGTGAACGGTGACGAGTAATTTACTCTCTCTGGAGGTAATGCTGGTGCTGGAGGTAACTTAAAAGGGCCTCCGCTATGCTTGATACACTCTGGGCATTTTGCTAATAGTCGCTGTACGTAACTCTTCCCTTTGGAATCCAGTATGACTCTCTTACTCTGCTCAACGTGTGAGTAGCTTTCATATGATAATTTTCTCTGTGAGTTTTCATGACGAGGTCATTTGTAAATGTGCAGTCTCTGGGTATTAGTATTGGATGACGTTTGTCGAAAGACCATTCTGCATGTTTCATACGGCCATTGCATCGCAACAGTCCGTCTATGTCTTTGAATAATTCCAAATTAATTGCTAAACTCGTTTTCTTTCCTTTGCTTTCTAGTGGAAATATTCTTTCTGCAGGTCTTTAATGCTCTTCATAGTATCTACTGGTATATTCTCTTCGCGAAATGTCTTGTCTGGTATTTTCTCGTTAATCTCCATTAAGTTTACTGTATCCGAAGGACCCTGCCCCGACGACAGGTCTCGAGTCTCAAATACGGAATGGCTTGGCCATTTTCTTTTTCCTTGTCTTAGGAATTCAGGGCCGTTAAGCCACAGCGTCTTTTTCTTTTCCCATAAATCGGGTCGTGTCGCCAGGTCAGCAGGATTAGCTTCCGTGTTTACATAGCGTAGTTCCAACTGCTTATTTTCTTTGATGGCATCTACTCTCCTCCCAATAAAGGGAGGTAATAATTTATTAGAGTGGACCCAACTTAGAACTATTTTACTGTCCGTCCATAAGTATTCTTTGGTTATTGTGATGCCTATCACGTTCTTGACATATTTCAATAGTTTGCTACCTAAGTAACAACCTAGTAATTCAAGTCTGGGCATGCGCAAATCTTCTCTTTCCTCTTTTGGCACAACCTTTGACTTAGCCATAACGAATGATATGTTCCTTTTGTCTTCATTTCCGGCTGTCAAGTAGATCACTGCCGCGTATGCTTGCTTTGATGCGTCGCTAAATCCGTGTAGCTCATATACTGCTTCTCCGGTAAGTCCTATATAACGGGGTATTTCTACATGTTTTATTGCTTCCAAGCGATTAATAATATTCCCACTTTCTTTGCAGTTCGTCAGGTAAGACTGTGTCCCATTTTATTTTTATTTCCCATAATTTTTGCATTAGCAACTTCGTAGGTAAAATCAATGGGCAACAGTCCACATGGGTCATACATAGAAGCAATTGTACTCAGTATCTTCCTTTTGCTCTGAGGTCCTTTAACGTTTTCTTCTTTGAAAGGTTCGCTTTTAATGTTCAATCGCAAGGTATCTTTCTTGATATTCCATATTAAGCCAGTATTTTTGTTTCTTCTGTTTGTTCGGCTTTGTATTCTGATGGGATGGTTTTGAGAAAAGCTTTATCGTTTTGAAATCCAGTCTCTCAGATTCATAGCTATCTCATTGAAGACTTTTCGTGTGGTTATAAACAGTTGTATCGCTGCTTCTGTAGAGTCTGTTCCAGTAACGAAGTTGTCGACGTAGCATTTGTCCACAATCTTAGGAATCAGTTCTGGTGCATTCTGTGAGACGTGATACCGTAGCGTGGCTGTCAATATGAACGGACTTGCAATGATTCCGAACGGCACTCTACAAAAGCGCATATGTATAATGTTATCCATAGATAGAGGTTTACTTTTGTCCTTTATCCAAATGAACCTAGTTACGTCTCTGTCTTCAGTCTGGAGTCCTATTTGTAGAAATGCTTTTTCCACATCAGCTGTTATCGCAACTTTATTTGTTCTGAATTGAATGAGTAATGCTATCAAATCTCCAATCATCGATGGACCTTTATACATGCACTCATTCAAACTCTTACTCTCTTTCAACTTTCCAGACGCGTCGTACACAATCCGTCCTTTCTTACCTTCTTGTTTCACCATGTGGTGAGGAAGGTAATGAATAGGAGGTACTTTCTGGATATAAACGTCTTCATCTGGATTTATGATTTCGATGACGCCATTGTTCAGTTGTTCTTCCAGTATATTTTGATATTCTTTCATTGAACTCTCATTCAATCGTTGGAGTAGGCCTTTCAGTCTTCCATACGCTAACCCAAAGTTAGTAGGCATCCTTGGAGGGTATTCAACCCATGGCCATTTTACCATGTACCTGCCATCTATATGACGTATGGTTTCGTTGAGATGCTTAATAGCTTCATCTTCTCTCGTGGTCTTCGGGTTATCCGTAATGCCGATACTTTCTAAAGCCCATAAGAATGAAATGTCCATGTTTTTTAGAGGTAGGTCTGGTTCAGTAAAGTAGACGCAATTCGGATCGTGATTTTGACAGTAGGTTATAACCGAAAAAGTATTTTCACTTTCCTTGGTATTTACTCTTCCACTAACCAACCATCCAAACTCGGAGTTTATTATAAATAGGTTGTCTTGAAGGCGTACCTTTTCTGTACCAATCAAGTTAAAATAGTAGTCGTTCCCAACTAAAATATCTACTCTATCTCCGAGGGATCCGTCGTCAGCTAGAGTGATATCCTTCCATTTGTCGAGATTAATAACCGGCGTTTCTACTCCTTTAGTAATTGTAGGAACTTCGTTGGCATGCAGCGTTATAGTTCTATTTTTTCTTGTAGTTATTTCCAATTCGACTCGTGGGCTATCATACTCTCGAGGCGTTTCGCTTGCAAACCGAAAATTGACAGCCTATTTTCTTCCTTCACCGATAGGTTGAGTTTCTTGGAAATCTCTACTGTGACATATGATCTTTGAGACCCTGAGTCTAGTAATAACCTGCATGTCACGGGTTTGTGTTGATCTCTCTCGTTCTTCACTGTTACTATCGCAGTCTGTAATACTGTAAACTCACCGCTATTCACTGCGGTTAACGACATTTCCTTTCTGGCTGTAAACTTTTCAGGACATAGAGCTCGATGATGTCTTCCCGTCTTGTAGCAGTAGACGCATTCCTTTCTACTTTTGCAAAAACGCATTAAATGGTCTCCTGATAGGCAATTGAAGCAGCGTTTATTTAGCTTCGCTCTTCTCTCTTCAATTGTCTTATATTCTTGACACCGGTCAGCATAGTGATCCTTTTCACAGAATATGCAAGATAGTTTCCTTCTTTTATGCTCTATGTATTCCTTTGTTCCTTCTCTTTGTTCTTTGTCTTATTTCTCATTGGTTCATACTTTCGTTTTGATGTGTCACATTGGCTTCTGGAATAATAGCTTCGTTCCATTCTTTGTGTACGCTCGCCTTTCTTGTTTTCGTTCTTATTCTCTCTTCCTCCATATTATTATTCTTTATGTGATTTCCCTTTGAAACTATTGTACCTTCTTGCAGGTTTATTTCTTAAAGGTTCTTTATTCTTATGCGTTATATGTAGTGTCTCTACGGTATGGTTTCCCTTTTCGGTAGGACTATTATCTGGTCTTATTTTGTTAGCTTCTTCTCTTGCAGATATTATCACTTCCAATTGCTTTCTCATTTCTCCAACAGTGTCTTCTTTCAGTTTCATCTTCATTTCGTAGATGAGATCTCCTGGGAATTTCTCCGTAATAAGATACCGTAAATGGTTATGATCTGTGTTTTCACCAAGTGATTGTAGGACCCTGAGATGACGTTCTAATTCATTTAATGTGGTCCGACAATCCTCTATTTTTGTATCTGCAGCCTTTACTTTGCTAAGGGCACTGTAGTGTGCATCAATAATCTGTGATTGTTTACCATATCTGCTTGTTAGTATTTGAATGGCTATTTCATAGTTTTTATTAGTAGTCTCTAACCCGTCTATAATCCTGCGAGGTTCACCCTTTAATGTTGACTTAAGATAAAGTAGCTTGTCAACGTCAGGTATCGGCCTATCATGAATATTGGACTTGTATATGTCCCAAAATTCACACCAAGTTAACACATCTCCTTGAAATTCAGGTAACGTAAGAGTTGGTAGTTTCGCTGAAAACGCACGGCTTTGCTCCTTGTCACTCTGGATCTCTCTTTTATTCTTATCCACGTTGACTGACAGTCTACATTTTAGTTCAGCTAAAATTTCTTCACCATTAAATTGAGCGTTGCTCATATCAGAGATCTCGTCTGGTGATGGATTGTTTGAAGTCCGAAAATATTCATTAAGTTCCGTTGTAAATCGTTTAATCATATTCTCCAACTTAGACGCACATATTTTTGCCTTTTGCACCTCTTCTGCCTCATCGCTACCTTCTTTACAATAAGCTTCAGCTTCTGCGCTATGCTCTTTTATTCTTCTTATTATTTGGTGAAGTCTAGATTTTATAATATAATCTAGAGAGGTCTCTTCATTCTCAGAATCCATCTTGTGTTGTAGTAATCTGGAATAATTTTCATTTTTCTCTTTACCTACTGATTACCTATACATAGTATAAATGTATAAAACCGAATCTAATATAGTAGGTAGTTATTGATAGTAAACAAGTTTAAAAGAAAAGCCAAAATATAATTATAAGTTCTTAAAAACATTCAATTTCATAGTGTAATTTATTACACTATTGCTGCTGACTGTACACGACTGTACCCCACTTAGCGTTCAAGTGCTCACCAAAACAAATCAAACAAGTCCAAGCACGATGGTGTTATCATATGTAGTTGAGGAGTTCCTATAGGTACCTTCCGGTTCCATCATCAGATCAGCTCCAAATTACCATGTCATAGCTTTATCCCTAGAGTTATATGAACATACTAAATTTGAACACCATCTGATGTCAGCAAGCACTTGCTGAGGAAAATACACAATTTGACCCAGATAGACATACAAACAAACAACATTATTTACCTAATGCTCTAATATATTTATTAATCTTTATGTTAATTCAAATCTAGTATTCAATACACTTCAGAAATTTTTACATAAGAATTTCACACCTAACTAGAACTTGCCCATTTGCACTACCGTGCACCTTTATTAGTACCTGAGCAAAATCTCCATAAACAATCTATACCTATTTATTAAATGAGTTTGTATTGAATTAGGTTTATGAAATAATTATGATAAGTTCAAGCTCAGTCCAGCAGATGAGAACTAAATAATCTGAGTATTTATTATTTTATTTTTCAAAACAAATCTTAGAATCAAACTATTTAAAATAATTATTTGAGTTATAATTTCAATCTCATCATTATTCAATCATCATCACTACATGTTATGATATAGATTGACTTCTATATGTGTTGCTTACAGGTCTAACTAAATATACTGTATTAGTTATTATTACTTACATAACTTTCTTCAAGTGTATCAGAGTGCACTTTTCTTAGTCCGGTAAGGAGTGCTACCGATCCTTTTAGTACGAGTACCTAGTGGTTTAAAGAACAATTTAAAAAATTACTCAATAATCATACACTAAGTTTATACATGCCTATAGGTAGTATTTACGTTTCCATAATATGCTACGTATGTACCAAAAATCACGCAGGCGACACCGAGACCGCCTTCAATAAGTTTTCTTTTTAGTATGTACTCTATAGAATTCGATATTTAGCACAGCACACGTGAAAACTTCTAGAATTCTTAAAAGCCGCGTGTGTAAATCTTTTACACTTACAAAACGTTTTTGCTACAAGATTTGGCTATCAAGACAAACGGCACTGAATACGGACTTTATTGCTTATTTTCGTTTGTCCAGATCAAGTTTGAACCGATTTCAATACATAAAAAGTTACTTGGAAAATCTAAAACTTTACTCGTACGGAGCTTTTCATTCAAGCAACAGAAAGTAAGATAAAACTTTTACAACCTATAATTACGACACTCACCTCAAAGTAACACAACACTTATTGGTTTTTCAACACCTTTTACCACTTTCCAGCTTATTTTTATACACTTAGCTCACAATTGCAAATTCGCAAACGAAATTCAAGCGCCGACATACAGTAATGGCGGAAAGGTAAGTACCTAGGCAGGGTAGGTAGGTAGATATATCTACCGCGCCGCGATTCGAAGAAACGATACGATTACCAACTTTTATCACAATATGCACACTCGTAATACTTTATATACTCTACTTAAACGTCTGAAATTAATCTTAAAATTAACTTCTTCTTATAAGTAAATAACTAAGAGTATTCTCCAAGTAATTATAATTAAAATCTTTTCCTCTATCTCGCGCGAGTGGTCACCATGTTCGTATACGGTCCGGTCTCACCTCCGGTTGTATATTTTTACAACTCATTCCGTAAAGTAAATTGCTATAACTTATCTTAATTGATCCCTGAAATACATTTACAGAATAATTGCTTAAATACTATCGTGCTCCTTATGTTGATTTACTAAACAAAATAAGAAATGACCAAAATTTTCGGCGGCGTCCATTTTTTCAGCAATGCTGCCAACTAAAGAAGCAACGAGTAGCGCTCGCGACACTGGTCCTATACCACGAAGTGCAAAAACTCGAACTTCGGATGTTGCCGTCTCGTTGACGCTTATGACATTTAATACGCGAGTGAAAGGGAGAGTGCGATACGAACTTCGATTCGCGAGTTTCGTAGTAGCCCATCTGACCTCCATACTAGACTTTCTTCACTATCAAACAATAGATGTCGCTACAAGTCATAACTTGTAGTTTCAGAGTACTTAATAAAATTGAAGTTAAATTTTCAATGCATCATTCTTCGATAATATTCATCCACCGATGTCTTCCATTCCTGTAGGACACTCCGGCGGGGGCCAAAAATACCAGCAACACAAATTTAGTTGTACCCACATTGGTTTTCTCAATTTTAGTACGGGAGTTTATCATTTGGTTTTCACCCGCACTTCCACCATATCGCGAAAGATTGGTTGATTATTTGTTGTATATATATATCTCTATACTTTCTATATTTTCATATTGTGGGTAAGACTTGCTTATTATGAGATATATTCCTTCTTTCGCGATGTAGCATATATTTAACATACCTGAATTCATTTTCTTGTAGGTTGCTAACTCCCAATAGTTCTGCTTCGCTTATATTATTACTGGATGTGTCTCCGCTGGTAATCTCCTTCCACCTCCTGCATAAATTATGGCCAGATGAGTAACCCTGATCACTCCTCCGGCCACAGAGTGTCACGGTCAGACCCGTGGCGCTCCTCGGTGCACTACTTCTCGGTCAACTGTAAAACATAGCTGGTATCAGAACGGCACGACTCAATCACGTGTCACAATGTTACGACACAGCTCTAAACATACAGGCTCACTCTAGGGGCGAGGGGGTAACCGGACGTCTCCGGGCCCGCTCGCAAAACAGTACTTGGTCCACTGCGCACGCCAAGATTCTAAATCAACCCAGATCCCGTGTCCCGTAGTGGACAGCGAGATATGCCCCTGGGTTGCCGATGGAGCTGTAGGTAGAGTCCACGATAGACACCAGTCAGGATGGATCCCACACCATGTGTGTGGGCATGCATCCGAGCTGGCGCCCCACAGGGTGTGATTGGTACAAACAACAGTAAAAACATTAATACGTGATACACCGAAAAGACCATAGGCGCCTCGACACCCGGTGATCAGCAGAAATAGGAATACTCAGGTATACTCAGCTTTGGGAGGATGGAGATACTGCAGTTGCTGCTTGATGACTTTTGACGCTATTAGCCGCCATGCCATAGACTGACAGCAGTCACTTTTTATATTCAGTGTTGCCACTCCAAAACTAATAAAGCGGGCCACTCACCTAGAGATTCGCGCCTGTCGCGAACAGTATCAGTTATTTTGTTGGCACTCTTTATTGGATCTGAAACAGCTTGTGGTATTTTCGGTGGAAAAATACACCAGCAGTTTTTTTTATGAAAAAAGACTGAAAGCATAAAATAATATACTTATATGTATTAATATACTTATATTTATCCGTTGCTTAGTACCAATAACACAAGCTTTGCTAAGCTTACTTTGGGACTAGGTCAATTGGTGTGAATTGTCCCATGATATTTATATATTTTTATTGGAACAAAATTAAATGTCATAATATATTTAGAGAAAAGTTTTATTCTAATTCTTTTATTTTCCTTCACCATTTTTGAGAAAAGCTTTATATTAGTCTCTGCTGGAATAGCAATTGCTGGCTCGTTCGCAAGCTCGTCCGTTTAATTCTCATACTCAGCCAGCAATTGCCTACTTCCAGGCCACGGAAATAATATACTATTATCCATTAAGTTTTTGTGATCTATAAGCGTGTTATCGACTACTCTTTGCACTGTCATTTAATCTTACACATGAGAGTTCTACGAGCGTTTCAACCGCTATCAGTTTCCTCTCGCTTATACTGAAAAATAATTCGGGTAGATTTTATAAAACGATATGGTGTGCATGCAAAATTTCTTCCATACGGTCTCTCATTTCTGCAATATATGCGACAGGAAACTGATAGCAATAGAAACTCTCGTAGAACTACCCACATAATCTATTACTAATAAAAAAATATATACCTCGTTGAGTTTCTTGCCGGATTCTTCTCAGCAGAGGTTTTTCCGAACCGGTGGTAGACTTTTTTTTTGACATTCATAAGTGCTTGTTATAGCCTAAATTGAATAAAGATATTTTGACTTTGACTTTGACTAAATTTCAAGCTAGTTCCACCCACCACATGAAGTTGAAGTTAGAATTGCAAGATCTGATTTAAATGAACAAATAAACATTGCAAGTTAAATAAGTTTATAATATTCGAGCATTTAACCGCTTCAGAATTACCATCCAAGGTTTAGGAACGATACTACCACATCGAAAGGTCAAGTCGCTAGAACTTTATTCAAACAGGACTGGGCACTTTTGTTTTCAATAAACGTGAAAAACTGAACATCTATAATATCTTTTACCAATATTTTGTGAGAGTATAATGAATGACGAAAAAACGCCACGAAAACGCTAAGCGTAGCGGCAATGCTCATCATAGTATCTAGTGCAGGGTTTTCTTTTTGCAGTCACGGACCACTGTGACAATTTAAAGAATTCCACGGACCCCTGTCATTTTTTATAATAATTTTATAAATATGTTTACAGACTGAGCTAACTGTGGACCCCTAATACACATGCTACGGACCCCAGTTTAAGAAACCCTTATCTAGTGCTAACAGTTCATACTTGTTTTTGTTAGTAACTGCAAAGTGGCATATTCCAATATTAACTTGAATATTTTCAGGTTTCAGTGAACGAAACAGAATCAAGCACGATCGAGAGCCCTCCTACGTTGGTAACGGGTACAGTGCAGTCAGTGCAGGAAGGCTCCCGCTTCTTGTATAAACCAGAGCTGTACCTTATTGCCAAAAAGGGTTAGTAAAACTAAAACAATGTCTAAATCTTCAAAGCTTTTATTGAACTTTTTCAAAACTACTACTACTACTAGATTTTTTTTTCGCTGTTTTACTAGGTACTGGTAACAAAGTAAGATCATGAAAATAGCCATAGCTTTGTATGGTCGCTTATTAAGTGAATAAGTATTCTAAAGCGCTTTGGTGTAATTGGCATAGCAGTGAACCAAGAAAGTGCCTGCGAAAAGCAGTGAACATATACAGTGCATAGCAGTGAACCAAGAAAGTGCCTGCGAAAAGCTTCATTGATTTGTTTAAAAATTAACAATTATTTTTATTTTTATTAATTGCAGAACTATCCCAAGAGTCAAGTGCCGACGGTATCGACCATAATTTCTTGCACATGCATGTGCACGAGATTCAACAGAATGGCAAAGTGGTACGGACAGCAGTTACCTTGAATAAACGTCGTAAGTACCTAAATGAATCGATTAAAACAAATTACACTCGTCAGCGTTATTCCCAACTAACCATGGCAACGGGTTAGCGATGCTCTTGGGATTGCTGGCTTTTATGGGTGGTGGTTATGGATGGCTTACCATGAGGTGACCCCCTAGCTCGGATTCCTCCCCAGTCTATTGCACAGGTATATAAGTATAAACTGCATACAATGCTGCCACCTAGCGTGGAATAGCTGAAACAATTAATATCTACTTGTACAAAAAAAATAGGTATCACTCATTTATCTCTAAAATATTGCAATAAAAAACGAACCCATACGTCACGCTTCTACATTGCAATGTCTAAAACTGAACCTTAACACAATTGAACCAAGGTTGCTGTTGCATTAAAGCAATGGACGTATATATATATACGTCCTTTTCCACCTTTTCGACGCCAACGACTCATACTCGTATATACGCACCGCAGGTTCCACGCCAACGACCTAGCCGATTTTCAGCCCACAGTGGGCCGTGGGTTTATACCTAAGCATGTTTTTAATGATTCACGATAATATACACTAGATACGTTTTGTGGCGGATGTTATGCCTGAGGATTGAAGTCCGAAGAAAGAGCGTCGGAAGTCGTATTATGATGCGTCCGAGTCGACCGAGTTGAAAAACCTCGTTGGCGTGATGTAGGATTTGGAGTTTCTATATTTGCTCACTAGATGGCGCTAGGAGTCGCTACAACGTCATCAGTTTATTCAGTTGCGGTTTTTTCCAGGGCTGGCGGCATCAAGTACACGGAACCCAGAAAAGATTTATATACCAGATTTGCCACTGAGTGTACCTGAATCATCTGCAGCAGACACGGACAACTCGATGTATGGATATGCTTGTGGTACTTGCGCGGCGATATTTCGGTCCGAAAAGGAGTTTGACGTGCACAAAGTGGTAATTTAAATAAATAAATATATTTTTCAGTAGTGGTACGATTTTCGTTATATTCAAAACAAGTTTTAAAAAATATATGCGATATAAATACTAAACTTGCAAACTAGTGTAGTGTGAGAAATACCTACTTTTTAATGTATTTATAGGTACAAAGTTAAATACTCAAAGAGGTACAGTCGAGGAAACTGATGATTCATGACTATACTACAAACATAGTTCAATAATTTTATTTTTACAGACTCATCAAATGGACGAAGAAAAGCCGATTATTGATACAGAGCAATCCAAATTAAACAAAAACAGTATCCTTGTTTTGGCAGGTAATTTTTCGGTTATGCATAGACTTCGGTTACACGCTCATTCGTGCGGTCAATTCAGCCATCATTCTGGTTTTCTGTCATTCACATCAGATTGACGAATATTATTGAAAACGTTTAATTTAAATTTTCACCTGTCTGGACCATCAGTCCGCTAGTCTGAGAGGGTTACACAGGAATTCTGTCTGGAATGATGGACTGATCTGATACTGTAACTGATGTCTTGCTATCCTTACTAAATATTATAAATGCAAAAGTGAGTTTGTTTGTTTGCTCCGCTTTAACGCCTTAACTACTGAACCTTAATTACCCTTAATTTATTATTATACTTGTTTTCAGATCCATACCACAAAGGCAAAACATACTGCTGCATGCAATGCAATGTAAGTACATTTTATTTTTTACTGCCTAATAGCACAGAAATAACTAATATTGCTACCGTAAAGAAGGGACTCTCTCGAACAAAAGTTAAGTTTACGTATAAATCGTTGCCTACTCTTACGACTTGCACGCGAAATTAAAACTTATCCTGTTACACGTGCGTTCATATTCCGTTGGGTGACTCGAAACCAATTTGGCGTCAAGAGCATAGGGTTAGCACTCTCCGATGAATCAAGATAACAGTGGGTATTAATATAAATTCAATGAACTACCTTTAATAAATAAGTAAATATACTTTAACATATATCACAGACAACAAAACACGATAATAATAACCTACTATAGTACCTTTGCCTAATATACAGATTCCCGTATTGACGAAACCAATTAAAGAATTTTATCACCAGATAACTACAAATATACGAAACTATTACTAGGCACGGACTTAGGAAATTAGAGAAGTAAAGAGAACAACCTTTCAATATCTTTAGGAATGTTGAAAAATTATAATTCCAATTCCTTTATCTTCTTTTTATTTATACATTCGTAATTATACAACAATATAACTTATACGGATCATATCGTTTCGAAGTAATTGTTGCAAAATTAAATAAGTAGGTACCAACACAAACACCCGCGACGCGTCCAACCCCTGCTAATAGTAAAGTAAAAAGTCGTGGAAACCGTATGTGCTAAGTTATATTTGAAATTTACCATGACCTTTATGGTGAAGGAAAATATTGTAAGGAAACCTGCACTCACCTGCGAAAAAAATTAATTAATTGTGTGTGAATTTAATTTTTTTTTGGCAGTTTCATTTGTATTACTTTTTACGTTTACAGGCCAAGTTTCAGCGGCTCAACAACTGTCAGAGACATGTCAAGAGCCACATCTTGCCAACAGAGGCAGGCATCAAACAAGCTTTCAAATGTAAAATATGTCACAGCTTGTTTCACCATGCTCCCACGCTTCTAAAACATATTATGAAAAGTCACATTAAAATTGAAAAATAATTTTAATAATGTAATTAAATTTGTATTTATGTACCTATTGGTTATCATCAGATAATAAAATTACTTTGTAACTCGACATAATAGTTTTATTTACAGCTGCATATGCATAATCGAAGTATTGCTTTCATCAAAATAAATCATCATTGAAAATATTATCTAAATCATCTAACAAATCACTGGTATCATTGGCAGTTTCATTGCAAAATGGGTCCTTATCTGAAAGAAGATAAAAATAATATATAAAATACCATGAATATTTATAGAAATTTAAAATGATTGTTTGAAGGGAATTTTTATTGGGATTTAACAATTTTATTGGGAACAAACAATGTACTAGAAATCGTAAAAAAAGTTTACCTAGATTTTGAAGACTCGAAATAAATTTTATAATAGTAATATTATTATCACAGTTTATTTGATAGTTCTCAGGCAATGGTTTACTTTCTGTATCCTCTGAGAGGACAGCAGAACTGTATATTGCATAAATATTACTCAAAGTGATATTAAGGTAGTGCTTTTTGAAGGCACTGCCTGTGGTTAGTACAGTGGGCTTTCGCAGCACGAGTGCACAAAACTCTGATACTATGTATGGTGAGAACGTTGACCAAGCATCTCTATGAAGTGTGCATTTGATGTAACCTGAAAATAAACAATTCTGATTGACATGACATGAAATATGCAACAATGAAGCAACATATTAAGCATGGTTAATGTACATAACTATGTGTTGTTAACTAGGAGGCCTATGTCAAAAGACACACCGAACTGAGGGACATTTTATGATAATCAACAACATACACATAAATAGAAAACTACCAGTTCAGAACAAAAAGGCTATATTATTATTATTTCTCTTGTTGCTTACAACATCTCTCCTGGGAGGTAGAATATTACACGGGCCTAAGCCAAGTGCTTTTATATTGATGTTAAATTATGATATGGATAAAAATTTGCGTACTATTCGGCATGTATTGAGGATGACTGCTTTTTATTATTATTATTATTATTATATGTGTTGTTTAGAAAAAATAAAATTAGCAATTTTCAAGCATTTTTCAAAATTACATAACCTGACCAACAAAAAGTTGGAAAACCCCCGACTTTGCCACTTCAAAGTTTAATATCTCAAAAACGGCTAAACCGATTTTGATGAAACATGTCCAAGAACCATTGCTAGATAACCTGATTTCAAATAAATAAAACCACATTCAAATTGGTTCACCCGTTTAAGAGCTTTGGTGCAACAGTCAGACAGACACACACAGAGATACACTTATAGGGGTCAAACTTATAACACCCCTCTTTTTGCGTTGGGGGTAAAAACAACTATATCTAGAACAGAATTACGCTATTAACTAATTATATTATGTAAAAGACTCTTTATTGTACACCAGACATAGTAAGCGATACAGAAAACAGATACACAGAGAAAAAAAAATTACAAGGTGAGCAATAGGCGGCCTTATCGCTTAAGAGCGACCTCTTTCAGGCAACCTTTTTTACAGAAAGAAGGAAGGAAGGACTAGTTTACAACAGGTGGTGCATCAAAAGTAGATCAGAAAATTTAAACATAACAGCAATACATCTACGAATACATACATAATTATATCGTACATATAATATACGTCCAGTGTATACATCCAAAATAAATATAGGTAGTGAGATAAACAGCAACAAATAAATAAATAAACTATAATAAGGCTAATAATTAAAAGATGACAGATAGTGCTCCTTAAGCATAGATTTAAATAGTGACAAAGACTTTGCATGTCGTAAGTCAATTGGTAAGGAGTTCCACAACCAAATAGCCTGGACAGTATAAGAATATACATAGAATTTGGAGTTAGATAGAGGCACGGAAAGGATAGGAGGCACTAAAAATGTATGGACAGTGTTACAATGTTTACATATGAGTGTCACACCTGTGGTATCCCGTAACGTGATGAGTGGGTCTGTTGCAGACCTATCAACAGTTTCAACAAATGCAGCAACAGCCTGTGCCTTCATTCTCCTCAAGTTCCCTCCTACTGCTTGCTGCTTTACCGCATTTATAGAATCTAAGGCACCTGAATTCCAGCTTTTTACATCATCTAAGAGTGTTCTCCAGATCTTTGACTCAAATTTATCTCCTCTGAAGTGTGACATGTCGATATCCTTAAAAAAATAATATATAAATTCTAGATTGATTGCATTGTAAAAAGTAGGGGGCAACT
The DNA here is from genome assembly GCF_025370935.1 of Choristoneura fumiferana. Lineage (NCBI taxonomy): Eukaryota > Metazoa > Arthropoda > Insecta > Lepidoptera > Tortricidae > Choristoneura > Choristoneura fumiferana. Next base: position 9,533,803 of record NC_133494.1, read on the forward strand.
TTTTTTTATTATGAAAGGTAGGAAAAAAGCAAGCGGGTCATCTGATGGGAAATAATGACCACCGCCCATGAGTATCAATAACTCAAGTACTCATAGATCCGTTGCCGACCTTTTAAGAAAGTATAAGCCCTTTTATAATTACAGTTTTACTTGCCACTTTTACAATTACATAAATATTTAATATATTCAGCATACCTGGGAAAATAATTCCATGTGGCATATTGTCTCATCTTTAGTCTCTTCAAAATTACCACTGAGGAGGCCTGCTGGTCCAGGAAATTTTCTTTTAGCATTTTGGTTGAAAAAGGAATTTATAATTTTTCGCTTGGTATGTTTTGGTGATGTATTTTCTGAGTTTATACTTGTTGAGCTATGATTATTTGTTACAGCACATGTCTGCAGTTTTTCAACTTTATCTCCTATTGTTTTGGGTGTTGGAGGTAAGAGTGTCTTGTTGTTATTCACAAACTTTAAAGGGCTAGGTGACTTATGTATATCTGCTATAGTATGCTTAACCTTCCCAACATGTTTCTCCAAAACATTTTGTTGTGTGGGCATAGAAATATTATTAAAAACAAAATTTTCAGGACTATGCGGCTTATGTAGATCTGTTTTTATTTCAATGTTCCTATCTTTAAGGTTTTCTACTGCCTTTGTTGAGACATCAGGAAAATCAAATTGAGACAGGACCTGTGAGTAAATAAACCGTCATGAAGTAAATAGGTAGAATACAAAAACTTACATATCCGTCACACGGCAGACGAAAGGTTAAGGGTTAATTCATCAAACTATCATTGTATTGTATCTGTTACCTACACACAGGAATCCATTACCTTACCTGATCAAAATCGTCAGATTCGAACATGTTTCAGCTGTTGTTTTTTGTTTAGAATTTTCACCTAAAAAGTTTATTTTAGTTTCAAGTTTCAACTAAGCATTACACAACACACCATGTAGAAAACTTAAAATATTGGTACGGCATATATGCATGCACTATTTCTATTAAATAGACAAATTTTGTCCTTAACATTCTATTCAAATGACAGATGCCAAACTGACGGAACTAGAGACTCCTACTGTTACGCAAAACGCAAACTATCGATACTTTTGCATACATGTGTGTACACCTAGTGCTAAAAGTGGTAATAGCATAGCATTATTTGTTGGTTTACGTTAAATTAAACGTTACACTATCGAACTGAAAGTCTTATTTAAATTTTAAAATATTATTTATTCAACACTTGGAGTGTCACTTTTCCGACTCTGACGAACAATCTTGCGAGTTAATAATAAGTTCGTTTATTATACCGCTTTTATTTTTTGAACATGGAACTACCGTGAGACTCACTCATATTAAACCTGGACCCGGATAACTCACGTTTTAAATCGAGTTTAGCTGGATATGTTTCGGGCTAATCCGTAGCCCTTCGTCTTCGGAGCAACGAAGCGGCTGCTGCAACAAACTGAAGAGCTACGGATTAGCCCGAAACATGTCGAACTAAACTCGATTTAAGACGTGAGTTATCCTGGTCAATATATTTAATATGCCTTTATTTTTACCGAAAGATAACCCTCACCTCTAGCAACTGTGGCCTATTGAAACAACATTGTAAGGGCGTTCATTAAAGAAAGTAAGCAGTGCCTACGCAGTAACTTAACAATTTGTTAGCAAATTTAAGTTCAAATATTCGAACAATCACCATTTTAAATTTGATTTCATTTTTTCAAGCATTATATCTGTTGGAAAAAATTCAAAATTAGTTACCGCCTCACAAAGTTTCATAATCATCATTCATGTGTCATTTGAATCATCTTATGGCGCGTCCACACCGGGCCAACGAAGGCCAACGAATGGGTTTCATATCGTAAGTTTCGTTCGTTGGGCCGGTGTGTGTGTACGCGCCAATATTACCGCCACGCTTCGGATCGCCGGCGAACGATCGTTGGCGTTCGCTAAGCCGTCCACACAGGACCAACGAACCCATTCGTCTATAGGTACTTATACTCTTTGCCATTCGTTCGTTGGCCTTCGTTGGCCCGGTGTGGACGCGCCATTAGAACAAATAGAATATAAACATTTGTTTTGATAAAACTACGTAAACGTTTGTCATCAAAGGATCAAAGGAAAGAAAATGTCAGATTGCGATTGCCATTTGCCTTGTTTGATTGATTTGTTGAATGAAATGAATGGGAATGGCCGAATGGGCGAGCGATTTGCCTTCAGGGCTACTACGAAACTCGAAACTCGAGCCCTGCTTGCCTCTTGCCTGCCACCAACTAGGGATGCAAGGTTGTTGTAATATCGATAATTATATCGAGGTAATGAAATTATCGATAAAAATATCGATATTTTACCTTCGATATTATCAATATTATCGGTTTTCCGATATATTGACACCCTACCACCAACCAACCGAGCATAAGCCCAATATATTGATGCAATATGTTGTTGTTGTTGTTTCTTTAAAAAAATATGGCTCTGTCCATCGGAGGACAATTTTGCCAGTGTCTAGTAGTTTTTGCCGTTGTACGGTAAAAAAATTGTAGAAAACGAAATATGAGAGGTAATGGTGGTTGAACGATGACAGCGCGAATCGGGCTAAATATGAAACTCGAAACTCGAAGTTCGTGTCATGTGGTCCCTCTGACACTTGAAAAAAAATGAAAATGAAAAGTTTTTATTGATGAAGAAACAGTGTAACATAAAATACAGTGTCATTATAAAATACACTTACACCTCCTTCCTCTGAGACTTACACCATTTAATACGAGAGCGAGAGCCGCTGTCTGCCACTTATGTCATTTTCGCTGTTTAAGCAGCTTTTTTAATTGTGATTTTCTATTTAGTACATTCGCATACAGAAATTATTCAAAAAGTTTTTACTCCAAATTCACAAGAAATAGACCAATCAGGACCAATCGAACATTCAAATCTAGTTCAAATCATTGATTTAGATGAAACATTATTGACATGCCTGTCACATAGATTTTAAGTAAACATTTCGACGGTTTTTTTAAGTTAATCTCATTCACATATCTAGATTTTATCAGTATTTCCAAATATTACAAATTATAAGTATGGCTGCTTTCGATCCATTTAACCCTTTGCAAAATGTCAAACTACGGTTTACAGAAGAACAGTTGGCCGAAATTATTGAGTATTTTGACGCAAACGCAAAGCCACTTTTAATAATAGATGATGGAGCACCTGTTAATGTAATAACTGTTGACAAATTTATTAAATTTCTGGAGCTCAAGAAGTAGAGTATCTTTATCTGTATTTTACCTACTGTAGGTTCACTTGTCCCAAACTTCTTTATATAGTACCACACTAAATACTCAAGGTTTCTTTCTTAAAATGTGCAACGTGGGTGGGTCCATTTAGAGCCCACTGTAACTATGTTACTAAATAGGTACTAACGTGTCATGGCCTTGTTGACTAAAGTCTGCCCCTAAGATTTAAATTGCTTGCTTCGTTGTATAGTTTAAAAATATTAAATTGAATGAACATATTTCTTTCTTAATAGGTTTCATAGAAGAAGCTTTAGTTACCCTACTTATGATGAAATTGTTAAAGACGCAGAACTTTTAAGGGCGGGGGTAACACGGTTATTAACCAAAGAACAGGTCATTTACATGTTAGAAAAACGGATCAGAGAACCAGAAATCAGACATGAACTTATGTTGGCTTTTCAGGTAAGCAAACTAAAATTATAAAGTGTTTTCAGGTAATGTTGTACAATAATAAGCTTTTCAGTTAACGGTATTTTATTACTGCTTCGTGATCAGTTATCTGTAAAGAAACAAAACAACTACAGTTTGCTGCGGTTAGTCAAGAAAGAAAAAAGCGAAACGGAATATAATACGGATATAACGAAATGAGATTGTAATGTCGAACGGACCTCACGACACCAACACCATCTAGCGATTTTTCACCTGTTAGAAAAGCCTCAATGAGGGCTGTCGTTTTTTGTCTCACTAGATGGCGCACTGTTGCGTGAGGTTTTTAAGTGTGGCTTTCAAAGTCTGTTATTTCGGGCGTGAAAACAAAGTTTACATTAAAATCATATTTAATACACCTTAAAACCGTACCATAAAAATATCGAGCATGCCACAGTGTTATAGTCCCCGTTTTGTTCGGAAAAAAGGGAGGACAAAGGTTTCCGAAAGACAAAACTGTCTCAAAACTCAGACATTCATTGCCCCAGAACGCATATTTGCCATAATTAATACCAGATATTGCAAAATATTCACAAAATTATTCTAATTATAAATAAACCTGCGTAGCTCACCCAAAAACTATGAGATTTGACATAATTCGGAGACCTCACGCTACACTAGCGCGTCTAGTGGCGAATTCATACGCGATAGCCCTCATTGGTTACAGGCAATGATATTTCGTAGTCCCTGTTTATATGTAATTCATTGGTTACGGGACACTTCATGTGTTAAATTTGTTGCAGGTTTTCGATACTGAGAAGAGAGATTTCCTCGAAATTGACGAGATTAAAACCATAGTGACTAGTTACGGTGATGTCTTCAACCCCGACGAAACTCGAGAATTGCTACGGGATGCCAACGTTCGCGGCGACGGTAACATCTTCTATGCAGAATTCATCGACTGCTTGTTTAGCCGTGCACCTGAACTGTACGACATAAAGGTAAATAAGTTAAAATAAAGTTAAGTTAAACTAAAATTTGTGATTTAGGGTCATCACTCGTGGTTGTATGTCCGTTAGTAACATCTAATTGGCGCCGGGCGCTGAGTATATTTAACTGATTAAATTCAACTGTGGTACAAGCATGCATTTCTGTAACCCAAACACAGACGTGTAGCGTAAATAAATTAATTTTAATGTACAGGTCGCTTTTGGGGGACAAATTATAAAATCGAAAAGGGAAGACCGAGCACCGTCTTGTGTAACTTTTAGTGGAAGGCCTTGTTTTTCATTAAATTAAATTTATTTTTTCGTTAAAATTAATTTGTAAAGTTATTTACTTACCTAAAGACCGTCCGACCGCCATTGTCTCTACAATGAAATGTTGGTAAAAAATACTGAAAATGATTCTTTTAGTTCTTCAGGAAAATTGTGCGTAGTTGTCTACATGCAGAACCCTCCATGTGCGTATCCGATTCCCCTTTGAATTTGACTGTTTGTTTTTCACCTTAATTCGGTTTTACATAAAAGTAAAATACTTAATTCATTATTACCAATTTTGTTTTTCAGGCTGAATATTTGTATGCTGATCCTGACGAAGATCCCTCAGTTCCGCCAGAGCCAGTTATAGAAGAAGAACCACCGCCAGAGGAAACGCCACCACCACCGCCGCCGCCACCACCGCCACCACCGCCGCGCCACCACCACCACCAGCAGCGAAAGATAAAAAGAAAAAATAATTATTACCCAGTTATTCATTTCAATTTGAACAATTTTTGTGTTAGTTAGTAAATTGTTCCCAAAAAGTCTTACTGTTTTAATTGAATTTGATCTGAAAAATGTGATGAAGTGATGAATGTTTGTGCTTCTTTTGTTCATAAATAAATTAGGTACAAGTAACTGAATAGGAGCTTAAATAATCATAACATACTTAACATCAAATTAAAACTTAAAAGATAAAATAACCTAAATGGAATATGAGGGATTTATTTATAAACAAACAAGTAATATAAGTATAAGGAAAAAAACTAGAATCACAGTGATGTTACTTACTGTATTAAAAAAATAAAATGGAGGTGGGAAGGACATTGTTATTGCTAAAATTTTACCCCAGACGGAACACGAACAGCTGAATCGTAAATAGACAGTCTTCGACAAATTCTAATAAAATGAGTATAAATAAATATATTATATGTAAGGATGCTCGACTGTACATCGTCTGCATGACGTTGCTTGTCTGTTTCGTAAATGATCTCCATAGTTGAGCAATAGACAATATAAAAAAAACTCATGCTTGTCAATATGTTTATGACAATGTCTCAAGGTCAGTGAGTTAGGCAATAGCATCGACAATTCCATTTCATTTATTACCATTTTGTCACTGTTATCCTTTATGTTATTGTGTGTTAATAAGTGTATTTATGTAAGGTTACGGATATTGTTCAGCTTGTAGTATTTTGTAAAGACTTTAAATCTAAGCCATGGATCTCGAAGATAGTGCTCTGGGCCTGACCCAGGAGCAAACAGACAAGATTCTGCAGTTCCAGGACCTGACTGGCATCGAGGACATGTCAATATGCAGAGATGTCTTGCAAAGGCAGCAATGGGATTTAGAGGTAAACCCACACTTATCTATCTAAATCTGTTCCAGATCTGTTGAGCAATATAATTCGTAGTCGATCCAAGATCGGACTAATTAAGAGTTTAGCTAAAGAACATCCCAATAATTGCCAAAAATATCACAAGCCATGGAAAAATAACAAGTAATTTACTGATATTACAGGTGGCTATTCAAGAACAATTGAATATTCGAGAAGGTCGGCCGTCCGTGTTCGCGACAGAAGCGCGGGCTCCACCTGTGGTACACGACTACATAGCCCAGCAAGTGTTCACAGACGAGCCCCCAGAGGGTCCTGGGGGTGTCCGGGGGCTCATGAGATATGTTGTGAACTTAGTAGTATCAATGTGTTATAGTACAATAACATCGGTATTAAATCTGCTGTTAAGTTTCATCCGCAATGATGATAGGAGATGTAAGTGTTATATTATAGTTTAACTATACTTTGTGTCACGATGATTAAGTCAAATGTCTAAACTTCTCTACTTATTAATTTCATTAAGGTGGAATTGAAATCAAAACCATGTGTTACTTTTGAAAGTGATGCTTTGTGTTTTTTTTTGACATACAATTTTAAGTACCTATCTATAGTCTTAGTTGTTTTCATAGAAAAAAAATTAGACATGGTGTTAATAATATGCTTTTTTAAATAATGCCGTAATTAAATTTAAATTTTCCATTTCCAGTGGTGACTGACCCGCTTGGGGATGTAGTGGGTTTCATCAACAACTACACATCAAAATACTCCCCGCACCCAGTGTTCTACCAGGGTACCTATGCCCAGGCTTTGAATGACGCCAAGAAGGAGCTACTTTTCCTTATAGTATATTTGCACTCAGACTCTGCCTCTGAAACACAGAATTTTTGCAGGTAAATGTGTTTTTGCATCAGCCGCCTGGGGGGCAGAAAATTTTGCCAACCTCTTGTTTAGGTCTTAAAAAAACTTTAGTATACAAGATGTCATTATTGTACCATCCATTATATAAAAGGGGAGTGCCCCAATTTCGTCCAAAACTTGTGTCTTCTAGTTTCTCCGGGATGCCGGGATCATGAAGATGACTGTAGATTTTGGCTAGGTATAATTAGGATTGAAATTTAAGAACGTTTTAGTCATGATTGGTTATTTGTGGTCTTTTTCTATTTTTTATTTCAACTCAAAATTTGTTACTTTTACGGTCATCCCGTAAAACCATACTGAAAATACAAACTGAGACATGGATGCACAGAAAAACCAGTAAAAGAGACCAGCGCTGGGAATCGAACCCAGGTCCTCAGCATTCCGTGCCGCGTGCCATACCCCTACACCACCAGTGGACAGGAGTACAAACACGAATTTCTCATATGCACACATATTTCAGGTTGCTTATTTCTACTACGCTACTTAAGCCTCTTAGGTCTCTTTTTCTGGTTTTTCTGTGCATCCATGTCTCAGTTTGTATTTTCGATAATGTTACAGTCATTATGAATTTGGGAATTTAGTAGGTAACAAGAATGATAAGTAAAATTTTTATACAAAACATGCAATGTTGCTATACAGGAAATATTAACACAAACACCCCATTTAACACAATTGAAGAAAAATGAGTTTTATATTGATTGCAATTGATTAAAACATTTATTGATAATTATTTGACTAACTACATTTAAATAGCTTTTATGTGCATGATTTTATTGTATATAATTAGAGTTGAGATGTTTGGTGGCAATTTTGAACAGAGTGCTGTGGAGTCGTTATTATTTGATTGAATGAATGAATGAATGATGCATAAGAATCTGAACAAAAAGTATGTTGTTTAAATTGTTATGGTATTAAATGTCTTGTATTATTGTAGAGAATATTAAAAAGAAAATAAGCATGTGTTTTTTAAAACTTTGAAAAAAGTATGTAGAGAAAACATGATGCCCTTATAAATCAAACAATGTCTGATGCCAAAAAATATGCTACCCCATAAAGTTAGTTTCATTTCATTTCAATAAGTTGTCTAACTAAGTAACTAAAACTATCAATAGCTACTTAAAATTTACTTTAATAATAGCTGCCACTTAGTTCATACATTTTGACAGTTAAATGTATGAACTTACAGTCCATTAACATTTAACATCGTATGGTGAAATTGGTACTCATTTTTATCCTATATTGGGATTGAGGTATTAGAGTAAACCAACAGGTTTTGAAATATAAATTCCGGCAGGAATTCCCAACACATCTATCTGAGCTATGACGTGGAACAAGTAGCAATTAGAATGAAAGTTTCATAATCTTGTATGTTTTTATTATTATTATTATTAAAGCTTTATGTATCCATACAGTACAATAAGTTTATATACAATTTTTAAGTGATAAGTAGTTTACTGTTATGGCCCCTCTTGGGTAAAAGCCTCCTCCATCTCTTTCCACTTTTGTTTGTTTTGAGCAGTGCTCATCCAGTTATTTCCAGCTGTTTTTACAATTTCATCAACCCATCTTTTCTTTTGCCGTCCTCTTTGTCTTTTTCCAGCAGGACCAAGCCACTCCATTGTTTGTAATGTCCATCTATTATCCTGGTATCTAGCTACATGACCTGCCCACTTCCACTTCAGTTTCAAGGCATGTTGCAATGCGTCTGTTAATTTTGTTTTCCTGCGTATGTCAGTATCTTGTATGTTAGGATGAAAAAAACAGGTGATTGATAGCTTTACAATGTGGAAAACTGTTAATTCGAACGTGAATGTGAATGGAAATAATTCACGCAAAATTTTATATAAGTTATGTTTTTACCATTCAGTCATAAAAGGTACATAACAACGACTCCTCTGCACCACCGCCATTACTTGTCCAAAAATGCCACGAGAATCCTAACCCTATATATAATATAATACTGAAATAAGAATTTAGGATAAAAAATTATCAAATTTTCAAATGATTCTTAACAGTTAACATGCTACCGCCTTTGAAATCTACTGATTTTGAATTGAAGTAGTTGGGAGAGGGCAGATATTGTTGAAAGCTCTGCGGATGGATGGTTAAGTAATATAAGCGCGAGTGTGACTGACGGCAAGATACCAAGTTTGAACTTTGCACTTTGTAGTATAGGGTGGTGACTACATATTCTGATTGCATGCCTATCTTTGTAAAGTTTTCCTTGTTTTAATCAATTTTAATCATGTTGATCCCTTTTTAGGAATAAGTTCCACTACTTTTTTTCTGTCTATTTTTTTTTATATGGAAGAGTTTTCGTATCTATGTATATACATATGTACATTCACTAACTTGTCAGAAATATCTTTTTGGGACATTATTATGGACATGTGTGCTGTAAGAGGCATGGAATGGTTTTATAGTGCGCAAGCCTCCCTTTATGTAGCAGTACAAACATTGACCCCTCCCTAGTAATGTGAGGTATAAGCGGGATGTCTGTATGCGCCTATTTTGCGTAGACTCCCAGTAATCCCCCAGCCCACCCAGTCCCTCATTTGCACGCCGAAAGTTATTTCTGAAATAATGAACACATCCTAACTTCATCAAAGTTGTGTTTAATTTGTCTAAGTCATTATTTTAATTATAAAGCGTCGAAAACCCTTGCTATCGGTGACGCGGCAAGCTAACCAATGCATTTTTACCATTATTACAAAACCATAACGTGCCGTTTGGCTTGCGCTGGAGTCGCCGACCTCGGAGCGGCCATAAATCATGCTTACGCTAATAAAAAGGTGATTTTCGTACAGACAGATCAAAGAAATGGGTATTCTATTCTGTACTTGTACAATTATTTATTTCGTGCAATGGCACAAATCACACAACACACAACATGACAATGGTGCGATCTGGGATATTGAATTTTATTTGTTTGTTAATAAAAAATTACAGCATTACAGTTAAAACATGCACTGCAAAATTCAAAATATACAAAAAAAAGACCAGGTACACAAAAATAGATACAAAAAACTAGGCGACTTTCAAAAGTTCGGTACCCTAAAACGACAGAACATCACGCCCTCCGGCCAGAAATCGGAGCGCAGGAATATCTGCTGAAATAAATGGCCATCATCCACAGAACGACACTAGCCGACCCGGAAGTGATCGCGTATATGAACACGCATGCGCTGTTCTGGGGCTGTTCCGTGGAGACGGCGGAGGGCTGGCGCGTGGCGCAGTCGGTGGGCGGGCGGCGCTACCCGCTGCTGTGCGTGGTGTGCGTGCGCGAGCACCGCATGACCGTGGTGGCGCGCAGCGAGGGCGCCTGCTCGCCGCAGCAGCTGCTGCAGCGGCTGCAGCGAGTCGTCGCCGACAACCAGCTGCATCTCGTCGCTGCGAGGGCTGACAGGTGGGTACTGAACTGAGTGCTAGTGCTGGCTGCTGGCTGCTAGAATAAAGCGCCACTAAACTTGTTTGGTGTTTCCGCTCAACTCGCAGAGTAATAAACACGGATAACACAAGTCTTAAATCGAGTTTAACTGGACATGTTTTGGGCTAAACCGTAGCCCTTCCTCCTAGAGCACACGTCACGGCGGCTGCTGCAAAACGCGCACGGTGCGTTACCGCTCTTTTAGCGCGATTCGCGCCCATGGCTTATTTGTATTTCATTGTGAGTCTCACAGTAGTTTCAAGTTCAAATAAGAACTTTACTCAAATAACTTCGGTTGGCTTTGGCAGCGAGTAGATGTGCTGTAATTAGACTAATGATTGGTACAGAGTGGAGCGCGAGGTGACAGCGCGTTTGCGGGCATCGCAGGACGAGGCGTACGCGGAGTCTCTCGCGCAGGACCAGGAGAAGGAGCGGCGCCGCGCCGCCGACCGCGCCGCGCGGCTGCAGCGCGAGCACGAGGACTCGCGCCGCCGCGAGCAGGAGCAGCACCGCCAGCAACAGGTGGGACTCGTGGGTGTCGCAGACAGGAGCGACGCCGAGGCTGCCTGCCAGAGGATGGCGGAGGAAGGCTGATTTTCACACCCGGGCTTTGAATTGCTTCGCAGGTTTGTGCAGGTTTCCTCACGATGTTTTCCTTCACCGCAAAGCTCGTGGTAAATTTCAATTTTTTTTTAAAACAGAAGTGCGAGCCGGGGTTTGAACCCACAACCCTCTGCTCGAGAGGCGATTTGTCAAACCACTAGGCCACCACGGCTTTCAATATGAAGCCTCATCTTATTCTTGAAATAGTATAAAACAAAGCCAGGCATCATGCGGGGAACCTATGCTGTTAGTAGATAAAGACTAATTTTCAATTAGTCCTCTAATGCGCTTCCAGCATGCGGAACTAATGAAAATCACTTATCAGCAATAACTCGGTCGGTAAACTGCATCGGATACTTCGCGCATGCTACCTTTTGATGAATGAAATTCATCGGTTGCTTGACAGTTGACGGCATGCGTGAACATAACTCTCCAGCATGTGTTCTAACATTTGATTCCTGTTCATTAAAAGGTGTTGGATATGCGTGTGGCAACGGCGGCACGGCTGCCACCAGAACCGTCCGAAGGCCCCAAAACCGTGGTGCTGCTGATCCGGCTGCCGGGCGGCGAGCGACTCACGAGACGGTTCGCACATGACCACACCACTCAGGTAAATTTTCAAAGCCAACAAGACATCAACTTTGCACTCGCTGATCTTTTCTATAATAGGCAGAGTTACTGGCATGAAAAGAATTTCATCTTAGCTTTCTAGCATCAGCAATCGTTTTTAAGAATAAGAATAAGAATATGCTTTATTGCCACAAACACTAATACAAAACAATTATCAAAAAAAAGTACGTTGTGTGTTTGTTTTTTTGTGACTGGGGCAGTTGAGTTGCGGAGAAAACTTGCTTTGTTGTTTCCCTTCCTTGTTCCATAAAATAAAGTTTGTGAGAACATTGTAATCTATCAGTCAGTGAAACAAGTGCACACTTTAAATGCTAGGAAATTATTTAAGATAAATGTATCTATTTTCTCGTGGATAATCAACGTGAGCCCAAGTAAGTATATATATATCAAATACTAAACTTTCTCTTACTTGTTTCAGGACTTATACGACTTTGTCTTCAGCCATCCGCAGTCTCCTGAAGAGTTTGAGATAACGACAAACTTTCCAAAACGCACGCTAGTGGCGGGAAAATCTAATTTAGTAGAAGTGGGTCTCAAAGACAGGGACGTGTTGTTTGTAAATGACGTGAACGCATAACTCCGTCGGACGACATAAATTACCTAATGTAGTAAGCGTCAAATGACAAAGCTCTATTCCAGGTAGTATTTTGGTATCGCAGTAACGTTGCAGCACGAAAGATTAGTTTCCTCAAACATGTTTGGTTGGTTCAAAAGATCCCTTTTCCTTTTTTCTCTGCAACATTCGCGCTTTGGATGGGCAATGGGCGCTGCCAGGATTATTTTCAGCAGCGTGCATTGCTTCTGCGTCCAGGGGGTAGGTACTTATAATTTATAGGTATATAGTATTCTCTATATTTATCATGTTCTGTTAATTTTCCGTTAGGCACCCCCATTCCGGCGTCCATTGCCACTACCTTACATGTATAGTACGTTCCGAGCATCCCGCCCATATATGGATCGTCAGGCTACGTTAAGTAGGCGAGGCCTCTTTTAATGATTAATCAGGCAATTAATTAAAGTATGTATATCAGGTATATCTTCTTGTCAGGTCCTCTTATGCGTGACGTTTGCCGATACTTAACGCTGCCACCCTGTATGAGTTTTCTAGGATTTGGATGTTTTAGGAAACAGATCTATCGTGTTGGGCACATCATCCTTTTTGGATTAACTGTTGATCTTTCTAGCTGGTTTTTAAATAATTTAAAATTTTGTACTGTGAATACGGGGTTCAGGGTCGGGATCTCGGGATCTTACGATATTAGGTTTTTAACAAAATTAACACATTGTAAGCGCGCTGTGAAAACATGATGACATATTGAACTTTAGCAGCTGAGGTTGTTAAAGGTTTTTTAAAGACCAAAGGACTTTGATTGTTGGAATTTAAAAAACCAATCAATCTAAATCTAAGCAATACTTTTGGTCACAATTTTTAGTATGTACAATTACTAATGAATATAGGAAGTAGCTGTAAAATTACTAAATGAAGGTGAGGATAATTAGATAAAAAACGAGTACATAATTTTCAGATAAAAATTCTAGTAATTTTTTTTCAAAGCTTACAACTTTTGTGAAATCTGAACCAGTATTCACAACAATGAATAGGCAAACTTATTATTATGGAAACTGAAGTATCAGTACTTTGAGATTTTGTATTGTCACTTTTCGCAATAAAAACATGTCAGGCATTATCTGTAGTTATCCAGGCCAAGATTATCTATCAAATTTTACGTTAGTAACCTAACCGAAAATTAACGCAGCATTTCCCTGATCTTGAGATAGTCTAAAGTCAATTGTTTTTGTTGTGTAAATTTGTCTACATGTGTAGCAGAATTGTTTTGTCCTACTCGAAGAAGAATGATGCATAATAAAGTCGTATAAAATTTTAAGTTACACTGAGAAAGAGTTATTTTATATTTATATGTTGATATTATTTAATACCTATTATGTGATTTTTTATCGACAGTTAGTTTTCTATTTAGTTTTTTTTTTGTGTAACGGAACCACAAAGACCAGATACATGATTTTCTTTTTGCTGAAGCTATCATTCACTTGCGTTTGATCTTTGTTATTCTATTACCTATAGTCGTTAAAATTATGTAATAAGATAGCACACTTTTCTACAAAGATGATTTAATTTTTTCCCGGCCGATCTGCAGCTTGCTTTTCCCAGTTGAAATTTTTGTGATAATAAATTAGATTGTTGTATTCAATTGAAACAAGTGCATTTTTTTTTCGAGCTTATGCTAAAAATATATTTGGTCAGGATAACGTAACGCTAAGATTGATTGCGTGTTATGTTTAGAGGTGCGGTGAAAAAGTGGACCTGCATTTAGTGTGAAGACGGACTGTGTAAAATATTTTATTGTTTGGTTGTATAATAATTATGTTCCTTCCATACTTTTGTCTTTTATTTCAAAGCTAAACTTCGCTCGGGTCAAATGCACAAGCAAACTATGGCTATCTCGGCTTTGGTATTGACCGATATTAATTCAGGCTTGTTTATTCAAAGGTTGTATAACATAACTGCAAATATTAAGGCTCAGTACGGCCTATGAGCGGTTTGACGCGTTCATTCGCGCGTTAAGAGAGGAGGAGAGGTGGAGGTGGTAGGAATGAAGAACAGACTTTTGACGTCATTTATTTAAAAACGATAAATATTATCAACACATCATAAAGCTATAACGAAAACATTACACCTGGAATGTAGGCACTTTAATAATTACATAATTTACATCTTTATTCCGTAGTACGGTAATAAATAGTAATATTTTTGTAGACATTTTGTTCGAGTTGAAATATACTACAAAGCTTAGCCTTTTAGCCGCTAGGAGTGTCATGCAGCGCAAATGTGGAATTTGGACTTATACATTTACGTATGAGTATTGCATTGTTGTATTTGTATGACATTGCGTCAAAAGGTTAAACATTACTGAAATTATTTATTGAATCAGGCGTTACTTTGCGGAGGTCCATATCAATTAACTAAAAGAATTTCCTTGCTCACCCGCGACCTTACGATAGCTAAGCTTATGCAAAATATGCGTGTTCATGCACACATATGCATATGCATATGGTGGTTGTGGTTCGTTAGTCTAACAACTGGTAGCATGGTGTACGGTTGTGTCACTCTGAAGATGAGCTCTGGTTGAGTTCGAAACGCGTCAGTGTAGTGTAGTGGTGGTGATAGATGGGTTTGTGTGATTTGTGTGTTCTTACAGTGTGGAGGTGGAGGAACTTAGCTATCGTAAGGTCGCGGATGAACAAGGAAATTCTTTTAGTTCATTACTGAAATTGCTATTTAAATACTTATTTACATATTATAAAGATTTATGTACCTATTTTGGATGATGATTGGCGCTTCAACCATTCCTTTACTGTCTGCAAGAGTGACGGTTATACACAATTCTTGAGCGTGAGAATGAGCAGGAACCTCGCTCGTTATGTAGGAAGAGAGGTGTGTGATGGTGATGAGTGTGTGCCGAATCGTGCGGGCTCTTAGGGCTCGCCACATCTATCGTATCGACCGTACCGGACTAGTTATTTGCCAACTTGGCGAAAGCACAACTCGAATTGGAGATACCAGGAAGAAGCCACAGATAAAGAATACTATACTAGAACAAATGCCTTTATGCCCGCCTTCCCTTAAAAAAGGATAATGAGCGAAAACGGAGGTAATGGACTGAGCGGACCATAGTATAATAATAAATATCACAGGACAATTCACACCAATTGACCTAGTCCCAAAGTAAGCTTAGTAAAGCTTGTGTTATGGGTACTAAGCAACAAATATGACTTGTTCTTATCTTACGAATTCTTATTATTATACAGTTCCCCGTTGTGAGAATGGTCTCCATATTATTATGGAGTCCGCTTCGCTTGCAGTTGAAGGTGGGCATTAATCGGGCGAATTATTTTTAGGCTATTTCTACAGGCGCCAGCAAAGTGGTAGTTAGCTATGCCACAAATTTATTCGACCGGTGGCCTGGTTTTGCTCTTTTGTTAACTACTTTTGTTTCTCTTATGTACGTACCCCCAACTCAAACTCGGGTAAGCGTTAATCTCGAGTTTCAAAATCAGTTGATCTCAAGTCATTACCAGCTGATCATAAGCCGAGACGATCGAAGTCTTTTTCGCTCTCGACATAAGCTGTCTTTGATCGGCTTCAGATCTAGGGAGACCCTTTCCGACAAGTAAATGCTAGTTGTCATTCTCTAACGCCAATGTCTCGCTCTTCCCACTTTTATCCCGAGGGTATAAGTAGGTTGAGACCAGCCGCCTTTAGACGATTAGGTGGTTGAAACTCCAGAATATTGGCGTTTTAGTTTAAAGTGGACTGGATAAAATTTTATAGGCTATCTTTAATAGGTACATTTCTCGCTTAAAATTTGTAAACGTGTGATTTCGTACCCTTATTATATATAACATACTATGTATACATAATAAAACTAAAGCTACAATATTTTACAGAAACTATACCTGCTACCATCATATAACTATCACAAAAATAAAAGCTCTGATTCTATAGTAGGTAAATACTGCTTTAAAAATCCAAATGTGATATGTTACTTTATTTCACTGTGGTGTTAGTTTTAATAATATTCAGCTAGTTACATTACAATTAAATTTTACCGGTCGGTCGTAAGGCAGTAAAGAGATCAATTTCTCGTTTGAAAAATAAACAGTAACGCTTAGTGCAACTCATAAAACAACGTATTCCAAATTTCAGTTTAGAAGATTAGTTCCTTCGGATTTTTGGTACTATACATACGTAATATTATGTACCTACAGGCTAATTTGGTAAATAGATGTTACCCTCCGAATGATTCGTTAAGTAAGTAACTTGTGTCTTGTGTTGATCTTGGCACCGGCGTATTTGATGTTTGCTTACCCCGGAACACCGTTGATAGGGGTAGAACATAAATGAGTTTTGAAGAAACATTCAAATTCAAGGCATATACAAAAGTAAGTTACTTGGTACCTTACTTTGAGCTCGAACTAAGTAGTTACAATTATTATTAAAAGAAAGACGATTAGTTAAGTTTGTTTAACTCAGAAGGAGCAGTAAAGCACTTGTAATCGAGCGAAACTTAGTAAAACAGTTTTCTTTCCAGTTATAACTTCGCTCTACTATTCTTCAGGCTTTAAATTTAATAATTTCAGCATTGTAATTGCGTTGCACTGTCTCAATTTAACTATATACCTACCTATAGGTAGGGATACTAATTAAGTACTAACAGAGTAACAATTATTTTGTCTTTTAATTATGGCAGCTTGGGATGTGGTTCAACCTAAAACTTTGGAGTTTCTTTCTTTGTACTTTTCTATGCTTTGCTTAGATCAGTATCGACAGTACACCGTCAAAAAAGATTGTCTTTACAAAAATTGAGCGAAACCAGAGGCCTATTTCTGTCGCACGGTATAAGGCGAGGGTAGAAATAGATAGTGAATGTGATTATGGCCACCCAAACCCAAGCGTTAGACAATACCGCCTCTACAATTTACACCAGTATTTTAGTCAGCTTTGATAATAACTAAGTAAAGAAGTTAATTAACAATCTATACCTATCAGATTTCTTATTAAAGTAATATTCATATCGTGTTTTGGCCGTGTTTACGGTAAGGTAAACTTGAATATATGCAAATGTATTTGTCGGCTTATTTGTAAACTATGTGCATATTAATTTATTAATTGGGTTTTCACGCTTGGGACGACATCAAGGAATTAAATTTAGAACTGTGTCATCGAATCAGATAGGTACTCGAATAATTCATTCGCTTAGAGCTCAACGTTCAAACAGATACCACTTCTATTTTCATTACTTTTGAGTCGAGTTATAAACACGAAATTCTTGCGAAACTCGACTAGAGCGATTTCGTATTGCTGTCTGAATATTTAGACATACAATTAGTAATACCTATTAGAATTTACTGTACATACATTAAAGTACTTAAAGTGAACTATTTTTACAGATTTGTGCAGTTTTATTGGCCATCCACTTACAACTATTGCGTACTTTTAGTGCCTTTACTATTTACAAGTTACCCCATAAAAGCGTGTATGCAAGGTTCCTTCATGCAGAGTTTCTTCAGTAAGTCTATGGCCGTGTACGTGAATTCAGTGGGCCCGCAAACGCAAGCGTAGTGGGTACACTGGTCTCCGCACTTGAGAGAGTCCTTGCCTATAACTCGCGTTAGGAGTTCAGCAGACACGCGGCCTTTGTGGCCTGACCACGATGCGCTGGCGTCCGATAGCACATGGGTGACGGAGAGCCTGCGAAAATTAGTAAGTTTTGAACATCATTTGTAACTATCTTTTGGCATGCTAAGTTTAAATAACCCCTTGCTGAGGGGCCTGTCTGGCAGCTCGCCCTCTTTAGTCTCCGGTAAGCTGTAAAAGCCATCGGAGGTTAACAGAAACAGTCCGTAGAAAAAAAAACTTGGAACTAACCAAAATTATACAACAAATCATACAAGTAGGGGAAGCTGTTGTACCCCGGACAGTTTTTCCTTTTTCGATTTTTAGAAAAATAACTTATTATGAAATTAATATCAGATATTAAAATATCTAAAGATACATCATTGGGCTTTATTATTCGATAAAAAACTGAGCGGGAACATTTAAATTTAGACGACTGTCCGTGGTAAAACTGTGGCCGAGGTACATACAACAGTTTTCCCTACAATAAAGAGTTTACATACATACATACATACAAAATAAATCATACAAGTCAAAACAATTGATACCTTTTTTAATCTATTCAAAAGAACCAATTGATTTGAAATTTGGTATATATTTTGTACCTACCGTCAAAAGGTTTTTTAAATCTCACTCGCGATTGGCCGGTTCTTAAACCCCGACGCAAAATGAGGTGTGTTATAAGTTTGATGCCAATGTCTGTCAAGGTTGCCAACTGCATGAGGTTCCTCGTACAAATATGAGATTTGTGATCACATTGTCTGTCCGTCTGTTTGTGGCGTCATAGCTCTTACTCCTCTAGTTTCCTCGCGGTGGTTCTTAGCTGTTCAGCCAATTGTTAATATTGAACTTTGAAATGATAATGTTTTGGGGTTGTCAACTTTTCTAAGTTAGTTAGCTAGGTTAATATTCTACTTTTAATATGTATTATCCTATTTAAAAAGAATGCACAAAACATTTATTCGCAGTACTTAGGTATTTTTTAAAAACATCAAACATACCTGTCATCCTCTTTGGCGATTTTCTCGAAATTTTCTCGAAACAGAATGTCGTCTTCTGTTTTGTTGAAGAATAACAAATGAATACGCTCACTGAAATATAAAGTCAGAGTTTAGTCCTATACAATGTAAAAAAAAAAAACTATCAACAAGTAGGTAAATATGTATGAAATTATTATAAAACGAACCATCTCGGGTTGGACCTTGGTAGCATAAATTTAAGTAGTCCCAGCATTGGCGTTATGCCCGTGCCAGCCGCTATGAAGTATATCTCTTTAACTCCCTTGAGCTGTAACAACACATAAATGCCGTCTAATTAACTAAACCCATATTGCCTGGCCGCTTCGCAGAATCCACTCGTATCCAGGGAAACGGCACAAATTAATTTATCGAGGTATTGGAAGGCGTCTGCCCAGTCTAGTATTTCCAGATCTTAATTAATAGATGGATATTTATTACCTATTTCAGATTTGAAATATAATATTGTTAAGTAAGTATAGAAAAAATTAAAGCTATATACTAGTAACTCTAGCACAGAGATAAAAGGCAGGCTTGTTATGGATAGATTGACTGAGTTAATTTTTCACAAGTTTTTATATAACTTCAACTCCTATATTTGTTTGGTTGCTTCAAATCTTGCAGGTTAATTTTGATTCACTTCCAGAGATCGGGTTAACTTGAAATTTGGTATAAAATATGTAAATAAACAATGAATGCAAGTAAAGTCCAAAGAAGTCCACGTCCAAGAACGCTTGTGTTTTTATTAAAATGTGAATTTGGTAAAACTCATATATATATTTTTTATTCGACTGGATGGCAAACGACTAAGTGGTTCTCCTGATTGTCAGAGATCACCACCGCCCATAGACACCTGCAACACCAGGGGGATTGCAGACGCGTTGCCAACCTAGAAGCCTAAGATGGGATACCTCAAGTGCCTATAATTTCACCGGCTGTACTCAACAATTTTTGTATGGATACTACCTATTATTAGAATTTAGGATTAGGGTAGTAGGATTTAGTATGCAATAACCATAGTCACCTTATGTAGCTCAAAGTTCCCGTACGGCCCGGACACAGAGACGGTATCTCCCACTTGCAGCGCAGTGAGATGCGGCGACAAAACACCCGCCTCGTATCCCTTCACGGCGAGGTGTATAGCGCTGTCCCGCTCACCGTCTTGCGTCCAACCGTCGCCTACTGGTGTGTAAGATCGCACGCATTCTATGTCTGAAAAATATGTGTTCATTATTTATTTTAATATAACTCAATTTAGTGAGATAGGTACAGGCAGAGATAGGTAGGCCAATTTCTATATTGCTTTGTCGGACGAAGAAATTTCTTGAGGTGGGTAGTGGGTACCTACCTACTTATGAAGTTACGCTTTATTATTAAATGGCAAATAAGACTGTGTACTAGCTAATGCCCGCGACTTCGTCTGCGAAGAATTCTTTTACCGCTATTCTACGGGAATTTCAATTTTCCAGGTTGCGCCTTTTGTGATAGGCTCTAAACCGCCACTGTTGCTATGTTTCCGGGCCGTCTCATCATCAACAGTTCAACACCATCCCAGCCAATATATTGTCCCACTGCTCGACACAGACCTCTCAAAATGACCCACGCGGGCCCAGTGCGGATTGAAAACTTCACACAGCATTGAATGGTTTACAGGTTTCCTCATGTTATTTTCCTTCACCGTAAAGCTCATGGTAAATTTCAAATGTAATTTCGCACATGAATTTCGAAAAACTCAGAGGTGCGAGCCTGGATTTGAACCCACGATGACTTATTGAAACGCGAGAGGCTGTGTTTCTGCAGGGAGAGTTATTATATGTAGTTACCGTTAATAGACCTACCGTCGACGAGCCGGTGCACGCGCACGTGGTGTCCGAGCGGCGCGACGAGCGCGTGCGCGGGCGCGGCCAGCGACAGCAGCACGGTGTCGTGCGATGCGCGGCCGACGCGCGCCACGCGGCAGGCCACCGAGCGCGGGGCCGACACGCGCTGCGCCGCCCCCGCCGCAGCGTCGCCGCAGCTCTTCCACACGCCCGGCTCTGCCTTTAACGCTACTACCTATAAACATAAGTTGGCTGTCAATTTTAATAAATAAGTAAATAAACAATAAATAAATACATTTAGACCATGCACGATGGCATGAACTTGCATGCAAGTTGCATTGCATCGCAGACTATTGAGGGACAATGAATTCAGTTGATCAAACAAATATCGCAATGTAGTGAAATCTGCATGCAAGTTCTCGCATAGTAATACCTAGTCTAAATCGGGCTTGATGTAGGTACCTAAGTAGATTTCATTTCTTTTAACAGGTCTGTAATTTTTTATGAACAAAGGGGGTGTTTAATGGGGGCACGGAATGTGGCTGGCTGGCGACTACCTACACGCGTTTAATAACCTGTCTATTGCAGAGATTTCAACTTCCTTCGGTATTTTTATGTACGCCCCCTCCTTACTGAGCGAACTTCATAGTTTCCAAAGGGGTTTAGGCAACTTAATATGCGTTAAGAAGTAATTTTTCGAGCACAGTTTTATTTTAGTATTAGTATTTCGTGGCACTAACTTAAAGAGCTACATGGCTAAGAAACGATTTTTGTTCAAAGATATTGGAACTGAGATATTTCAGAAGTAAATGCCACCTGAATATGTAGGTACTGTTGATTTATTTTTCAGGTTAGGGATACATTTTTTTTTTTTACTTTTCTTTGAAATATTTGTTCATTGCATTCATAACGTTATTTTTATAGCTAAGAAACCATTATATAAATTAACAAGAAAACCGATGTCCGTGGATCATTTTAGCAGCTGAACTTACTACGATTAAATAGATTGGGATAGGCCAGCAGTGGTCGATCAGTTAATATTTCAGACGAATTGCTAAGAGCATTCAGTTTTTTTTTTATAAGTATGTAACAAAAAGTTAACTTCGAGAAAAGGATGCATTTGTGTATTAATTAGTAGTGTTCTACTTGATGAAGGATCACAGATTGATTCGAAACACATAATATATCCGAATCGTTTATCAAATTTTGTATGTTTTAAACTGTTCCTTCGGCATTTGCTAGGTTAAGTACCTACTTTACTTTTATTAATGGCCACGAGAGTACAAAATGAAGTAATTTAGTCAAACCCTAATTTAGTGTGTTTGGCATCTGTCTGTCTGTCAAAATACCATATACGGAACTTATTACGCTATTTTTACACAAGTAATATTTACCTCGACGTTATGGTATATGGTATTTTGACTATGAGTGAGAATCACGAAAGTTTAAAACGTTATATCTGTCTGTCTGTGTCGTAAAACCTACCTATTTAAATCAAGCAGCTTAAATTTTAACTCGAGACGATAGACGATACCTCAGGAATCGACAAAGCACAGCCTTATTCTATCAATTTAAACTCTAAAACTATGTAAGTACTCGTATACTTAAGTAATTCGTGACAGGGGTAGGAAATCCATACTAATATTATAAATGCGAAAGTGTGTGTATTTGTGTGTTTGTATGTTTGTCCATGTTTCACGTCGAACCGGAGCCACGGATCGACGTGATTTTTGGCATAGAGATAGTTTATGGGCCAGAAAGCGACATAGGCTACTTTTTATGCCGAAATTATGCACAGTTCCCGAGTGAACAGCGCGCGATAACCGAATTCCACGCGGGCGAAGCCGCGGGCAAAAGCTAGTCCTACATAAAATAGTCGTTTGGAGAGCCAAAGACACAAAGTACAGAGTTGTATGTACAGAGGTACATAGTCATAGATTCAAGAAGTAAGATTTTTTTAAACAAAAGTGATGGTCTTCTAAATTGGACATCAGACAGTATTGCAAGCAGTATTGATATAGGGCCTAAGAAAGCAATTAGGCACTTGAGCAGAAAAAACGAACGTTTGGTTAGTACAAACCTCTATTTTCCCGCTCTCGGCGAACACCCGTAGCTGTAATGAGTCCTGCAATTTCGCCTCGGGAACTAATTTGAGCGTTCGCACCCAGCCGTTAGTGGCCACTTCCACGAACAAAACGCCTTCAATAATCCGCGCGCACCCACCAGGGTTAGCCAGGGGGCCCGTGTACACCGATAACGTCAGCTTGCTCGATGTTTGAATCCAATCAAATCGCAGGGGCGCCGGAGCTACGTCAGAACTTTTTTCCAAACTTTTCCCGGGATTCGCAGCCGCTCTCCGACTTATTGAAACAGGCAGGTCGCTAGATTGTATTAAACTCTGCATTATTTTACTCGGCGGACTGCCTTTGACGCTCTCTTCGCTCTTGGCGGATATCTTTTTTCTAACGGGAGTGATACAGTTTGCTAGGTTCTCCATGGATTTTCTAACAAGCTCTTGTGCTTTAGAGGGTTCTCTTAGACGATCCGACTTTGGGGAGGGAGTGGATGGACCAAAAAACTCTTCCGCGTCAGGCCTATCTATCCAGAGTGGCCCTACGAAACACTTTCCTAGAAGTGAGTCATAGTTCACCCATGGGTGTACTTTATCGAACAGTGGAGTCGCGTCTATGCCTGCCCCTCGCATTAGTTCTTCGGGACCTGAATAGCAAAAATTTATAGCAAAAATATGATTTAGTTATTTATTTATGAGTAAGATACTTTTTGAATGGTTTTCATAAAACATATATGCTTACCTCCGGGGTGGAAAGGCAAATAATGTGTTATGTTGTACACGCGTCCTCGGATACCTAGCCAGGCGTCGTCTGAAAACGTTAACACTCGTAAATAAAGTAAACATTGCAAGTTCGTCTAACAAAAGTGCATTAAGAAAATACACACTTGGTGTATTGTGAGCGGCGAGTTCGTTGGGGGAGACGGGACGGACGCGGCCGCCGACGCCCGTCAGGTCCTTGCCCGAGTTTCCGAGCCGGATCCAGTCCATCAAGCTGTGACCCGGTTGCAACGCACATTTGTTCCGAGGATTGCCTGAAACAAAGTCAAATCATAATCGAGGTGTCTCCTAAAAAAATAAAATATAATGTGTTCTTTATTAGCAATGCTCAACGCAATTTAAGGTTTTTTTAACGAATATGATCTTCGGGTACTCCTGACGTGGATTCGAACCCGCGTATACTGACGATCTATGCTACGTCAAGGTGTTCTTCCAACTGGACAGTTATTTTTTTTACTAAGAAGCGGAAGTAAAATACCAAGTTACTTTCTAATTGCTATAGGTAGTTATTTAATTTCAAGATCAAACACATTCTTGAACATGAAACTACCGTGAGACTAAATATTAAATGATATTGTAACGGATATCTCACGTCTTAAATCGAGTTTAGCTCGACATGTTTCGGGCAGAGCGATGGCGCGTAGTGCGCGTGTTGCGGCAGCCGCCGAGTCGCGTGCTCCGGTGAAGGAGGGCTACGAAATAGCCCGAAACATGTCGAGCTAAACTCGATTTAAGACGTGAGATCCGTTTCGAACACATTCACAGATTTTAATATAAATGAAAGTAGTAGAGTAGGTAGTTTTAAGTTTGTATGAGAAAATCTCATTAGGTACACTCGAACCAACTGTATCGTGCGTGACCCACTACGAAACCTTATCGTAGGAAAAGTCATAGTGATATCGCATTGCCTGACAAGGGAATTTATTATGACACTTACTGTGAGAACGTTTTACGGTGGGTCAGGACTCAGGACTCAAAGGTTTACTAATGTTTCGGCGAAAAACGATTGGCAACCTGACTCATTTCTCAACTTTTCATTTCCCAACTGTTTAATGTTTCTGAAACTATAAATATTTCAGGATTTTTATAAAACTAACCTAACCTAACACGATGGCCCTGAAATATTTACAGTTTTAGAGTTGCGAAATGAAAAGTTGCGAAAAGGCAGTAGGTACCTAGGGGACTCGAATGGTTCGACTGTACTATGGGGATTGTTTAAATAACGAAATCTACGCAGACGAAGTTGCGGGCAAAAGCTAGTGTTTAAATAATTTGATTAAGTCAGCACTCGAGCAAAAATAAATGTTTGATATTACATCATCATCATCATCATTTAAATCCATACTTATAGTATTAATATTATAAATGTGAAAGTCTGTCTGTCGTCTGTTACGCTTTCACGCCTAAACCACTGAACCGATTTTGATGAAATTTGGTACAGAAATAGAATAGACCTTGGGAAAGAACATAAGCTATCTTTTATCGCGAAAAAGAGGCTTTAAGGGGTTGAAATAGGGGATGAAAGTTTATAATATGGTGGAAGTTCGTCGCTGTCGAAGATAAAACCACGAAACTTGGCATTTAGGCACTTAATAAGAAATAAGTCGATATTTGTTTGAGCTTTTTTAAAAATTCGACCTGTGAGGGGGTGAAATAGGGGATGAAAGTTTATATGGAAGGTCGTCATTATCGAAGATAAATCAATAAATCTTTATTAAACTTGCCATTTCGGCACGTGATAAGAGATAAATAAGTAGATATTTGTTCGCGCGATTTTTAAAATTCTTCCTGTGAGGGGTTGAAATAGGGGATGAACCTTTATATGGAAGATCGTCATTGTCGAAGATAAATCGATGGTTCTTTATGAAACTTGGCATTTGGGCACGTGATAAGAAATAAATAAATAGATATTTATTCAAGCGTTTTTGAAAATTTTACCTGCGAGGGGATGTTAGCAGAGGGGATGATGCAGTGTTAGCAGAGCCTTCTAAGCTCATAAGCAAAATGTACGCGATGGCTTATTGACATAGACAGCCAGACATAAAAATAATTATTTTCATATTTTTCTTATTTGTTGTGCAATAAGAGCTACCATTATGCAAAATTCCAAGTTTCTGGACAGCCGGAAGTACCCTATATTTTTTTCTGTTAAGGCGATTTGTATAGAAACACCTTTTTAATGACTGTAGCTTTTCATTGCCTTGACTTAGAAGTTTGATTTTTTCACAGCTTTCGGGACTACCCTCCTAATTTACAATAAAGGACGTAAGGTGTCAAGAGTTCCCTATTAAGAATTAGTCCTTTTGTGTTGGCAGGGTAGGAGGTAGGTGTAGGATGGATGGATGGAAGAACAAAAAAAAATTGTTTATATTTATAGCATCAATGTATTAAAATAGGTTATTTTCAGCAAACCATAGAAGTTTCTATGTGCTATTATTGGCAGAATAGGTACCTATCCTAAATAAATTAAATACTTCCCAAAGTTACTATTCCACGCGAACGAAGTCGCGGGCAAAAGCTAGTCAAACTATATTCTACACTTTAAACTACAATGCCTATTTTTTAATATTGTTTAGACGTTCTAGATCCATAAACATACTTAGATATTTATTTGTTAAAGCACGATTCATTGCCCTTTGTTTAACAGGTGTTAGTGTTTTGGTAATGATCGGTTCGCAATTTTTTACGAGCATGAGTGCAAAACAGAACAATAACTGTGTCAGAATAATATGACAGCGAAAACAATTTCAATACAATAAATTATATTAAATTTGAAAGGACGTCGAATTAACTCGGATGCTACTTGAATTGCCTCAAAGAATATTTGTTTATGCGAAATAGACCTCTAACCTCCCGAACTAAATCCTTCCCCCGTCTTTGTTGTGAATAGATTTTGTATGCCTTAAGCGGACGATATACAATTTACATTTCTAATTAAATAATATAATGACCACAGCCACCTCGAATACCTATCTATTTGAAAGTGGATTTGAGTCTGTCTATACTAGGTCAGCTACATTAAAATTTTCATGAATAAGTATTCATCATTAATTTATGTAAATAAAACCGGTGGGTGCGTTTTAGCCAGGATAATACGTTTAGTTGATAGCTCAACACATAGACACGTAAATAGTTGAGAAGTTTTACGGGATTCCGTGAGACCAAACCGGAGGGTGACAAATAATTTAGTAGCCAACCTAAGAGGAAACGGATAGACGACTAATAAATCCCAACTTTAAGAGAATTATGCATTCGCTGTGTGTCGTAAAACTCCGGATGTTGCGAAGATGATTTTGAATAGCCGTTCCGCGGACCGGCTAGCTCTGACAATGAATTTGTAACTTTTTCAAGTATATGTATTTGGGAACGTGGATACTTTGTTGACAAGCAAACATGAGTTTATCCGTTAACGTATGTAAGTAA
Source organism: Choristoneura fumiferana (assembly GCF_025370935.1). Classification (NCBI taxonomy): domain Eukaryota; kingdom Metazoa; phylum Arthropoda; class Insecta; order Lepidoptera; family Tortricidae; genus Choristoneura; species Choristoneura fumiferana. The sequence goes on from NC_133494.1 coordinate 9,560,943, forward strand.
ACAGGGTGACGCCGCGCCGCGCCAGTCTGATCAATAAATCAAAGCTCACTCAACTTATGAGACCTTCAAAGTTCCTTTTTTCCTCTCCCGGTGCCAATCAAATCAGTATTGTGCTGTTGACTTTTCGCACATCTGATTTGCTCAGCTCCGACCGCCTCAAAAGGAATCCTTAATTACCTTATTGAGCTCTTAGTAATCCCGACTAAAATCTTTAACCTATATCGAAAATACAAACTGAAATATAGATGCACAGAAAAACCAGAAAAATAAGACCAGCGCTGGGAATCGAACCTAGGTCCTCGGCATTCCGTGCCATGTGCTATACCGCTACACCACCGCTGGACAACGATACAGACACGAATTTCTCCTATGCACCTCGTATCTCAGCTTGTGTTGTTTCTTATTCAGCCACTTAAGCAGCGACACTAGCGACATCTATGCCGTAGCCCTCATCGAGAAACTACCGTAAAACCGTAACCGTTTGACCGTAAAAGTAACAAAAAATTTGGAATTGAAATAAAAATACAGAAAGATTCCAAAAAAACCGATCTTAATTTGATTGCTTAATAACGATATCTCTTGTCCGGGTGAGCGGTTAGTTCCGATGGAGTGCCGAAAAGTTTCTGTGGGGAGGACAGAGGCAGCGAGCTATAAAGCTAAATTGCTAATATAAATAACGTGCCCATACAAAATTCCTCGCCAGTTCCACTCACGTCCGAAATCTAGAGGGATATCATATCGCGTCGACTTTACGGTGTCCCTGCAGTTTCCTTCAGGGATAAAATATACAGGCTATTATGTTAATCTGTCGCAAACTAGCTGTCTGGAGAAAATCAACGGGCGACCTGATGGGTCCGTTGCGGTCGAGTGGCCTGAGATCGTTATTCTTCTCAACAAATTAAGATCGAACAACATGGGTGGGTAAGTACTGTATTACTTAAACAACTACTTTTCCATTCATCAACATTATTCAGGATCAGTGAGGCATGTTTCAACCGGTATCCAATCATTTGGCAACAAACGTTTCAACAAAATATTCATTTACCAAACAACAAACAAACTTCGCAAACTTTTGTCTCACAAATTAATCGTTTTATAACACCACATTTGGGCATTTCAATTTTTCTAATTTTTCTTAAGATTTTTCGTAACAAAACGGACACATCCATATAATATTTTGGAGACACATCGGGAGACCCTGTTTTTCCAGCTCGGAATCATGGACGAGTCTAGGTACCTCCCAAATTTTGTAGAAGTCGGAGAGATAAACTCAGGGTACAACGGTAGATAGAAGTGCCCATTTCACAAATTGATCGTTACACAAACTCTTTATTTGACAAACCATCATATAACAAATCTTTATTTGGCAAACTATACATTTATTTTATTATTTTCGTCATTTGGCAAAACCACGTTTGTCAAAAAAAACGTTTAATAAAATGTAAGTATCATTTGATAAACACTTTATCAAGAAAATTTAGAGGTGCCTGTAGCTCAGGTTAAATTGGTTAAGAAATAGGTTAGGTTAAGTTAGATATATCATTTGATAAACACTTTATCAAGAATAATTTAGAGGTGCCTGTAGCTCAGGTTAAATTGGTTAAGAAATAGGTTAGGTTAAGTTAGAACTGAGACCCTAAGAAAACCTAACTTCTGCCAGTAAAGTTGGTTAGGTTATAATTGCGACCCTAAGAAAAAACGAACTGCTGCCCTTACAACCTACCGTAGGTTAGGTTAGGTTAGAACTGCGACTCATAGAAAAATAAACTACTGTCATTTACCTATAGTTAGTTGGGTTAGGTTTGATAGAACTGCGACCTTAAGGAATGCGAAACAAAAACGTGCCACGAGAACCAAATACTGATATGTCATATGATGTGTGTTTGTTTGTAAAGTGACAAGTATATTTATCAAAATATGATCATTTGTGATATGAGCAGTTTGTGATATGAAGGTTGTGAAATTAATAGTTTGTGAGACGTTGTTTGTGAAATGATTATTTGTTAAACATTGTTTGCCAAATGATAGTAAACCGTTTCAACCATGCCAAACCTTTTTGGTACAAAAGCGCTTAAATGTTAAAAAAATACAAACTGAAATATATGTACATGCACAGAAAAACCAGAAAAATAAGACCAGCGCTGGGAATCGATCTTATTTATTGGTCTTATTTTTCTGGTTTTTCAGTGCATCTATATTTCAGTTTGTATTTTCGATAAAGGTTTTACGGGATGACCGTAAAAGTAAAAAAAAAATTTGGAATTGAAATAAAAAATACAAAAAGATTCCAAAAAACCAATCTTAGCTTAAATGTTAATCTCGGCTCTGTACTTGTATTGAACACTTGCTATCGACGTTGTAAACGCTTTCATGTTTAGTTACGCGGTTTAAGTAATAAGCAAACTTTGTAATACAAACCCTAAACTTATACGTGCCACCATCATTACAGGCGTCTGTAAGTAATGACTTCTACAGAAATTCTCTGTAACGAATCAATATTGGCTAACTTAATTGAGAACGATGAAATTTCTCAGCTTTGCCTTAACTTCTATTCTGGAAATCGATTATAACTTGGCTATTATAACTTACCAGCATTTAAATTACGTTTGATATAACTCAAACTCGATTTATTATTCGACCTTTAGCTTTGATAACAAATTATAGGTATGATTACTTATTAAATAAAAAAAATAAAAAGGGAATATACTGCTTAAACATGAGCATTTTATAGAATAAAGAAAAAAAAAAGATTTATTTGTATGTATTTTTCCTACTTTTATTTTCGGTCTCGGTGTCAAAAGCACGTTTTCTCTGAAGAAGCAGCGTTTTAACTACCATCGATTGTAGGGTAGCCAAAGGCTTAAAATACACAAAAGACCCGATATACCATTTCAAAAACAAACTACGAAACAGGTAAAACGATAAATCTTTTGATGGTTGGGTATACTCTATAGGTACCTATCTACCTACTTTCATTCAATACGGTGAAATTGTTCCGAGGACGAGCTCCTGTTAAAGAATGCGTATATTTATGAATAGGTAGGTAATCTAAACATGGGACCTCCCAAGGGATCCTCTTAGAAAAATGTAATTTTCGAACTTTTATTTGTAGGGTTGTACTCGTAATAATTTTCCAAGTACTTACCAACATAACAAATTTTGTAATTTAGGAAATTTCCATTTTTTTTGTCCGTGTTGTAAGGTGAGACTTACATGGTACAATGCATGAATTAAGACGACTGGGTGAAAGAAACGTACATATATATTTCAGTAAGTTACCTAATAAGTATAACACCTTTAGGGGTAGACGTAAGGGCAGACAACCGAAACCGTTCAACTAGCACAGCTTCGACGATGCAGAGAAAAATGCATATACTTTAAGCAGTTTGATCAAAAATTTGCGTCACAAATCTATTATTCGCGTTGTTGAAATAATTTTAAAAGAGCTTGCAAGCACTGCACTTGACGTAGTGGAAGTGGGAGGCCTAGGCTGCGGGAAAGAACTTAGATAAAGAAAATTTTTAACAAAAAGTAAAACCGACCGAGCAAGTGAGAGAATAGACTCTGGCCAACGAAAGCTGTTCCAGAAAAACCGTGGAAATTAAAAAAAAATGAGGCTGACAACACTTGCTGTACACTGATTGATACTTAGATATTTATTTAAATTTTCCAGATATTAAATTATAGTAATGTGTGAAAGTTGATGATGCACTTTAGTAGTCCCTTGGTAAATTTTATGACCTTTGTCAGTGCCCATTTACGTACAGTCCAGACGCATCAATTTTTGGACCATTTTGACCAGATTGGCATTGAAAATATCTTCTAACATTTTAATTCTAACATAATCTTATCAAATCTCATATCAAAATTATCTAAGCCAGGCTAGAATGGCAATAGGTCAATTTTGACAGTCCAAAATGATACCAGATTAAAGTTTTGTAAAAAATGCGTGGACAGCTGTCGCTGGCCAAAGTCTACCTACCCTACCTATATAGAATTTTCAACATTAATTTCATAACACGCGTGTTTTAATAATAGTGACTAATTCGATTTAAAAGTTTGCGGATTCTCTTAATTGGACCGATGTGTACTCAAAATTCGACTCCCACACACGGTTTATTCAATATTTTTCGGCAAAAAGCCATTAAAAGTGACGGAGTGTCCGGATACGGATAACACTTACAATATTTAGCGAGCCATTGCTAGTCACACAAATGAAAATTGACAGGTATTTATTTCCACAGATAATTAATACATCTCGCTCGATGCTCTCCCAATTCTTAGTAATCCTTTGAACGTCTCAATAAACATTATCGAATAAAGAGTTATGGCATATGGTGCGAAGCGAAGCGAAGTGTAAGATGCGATGCGGCTCAAACTATGTTAACGTCGGCTTTACGAAAAATAAAAGAAGACATATGTCGAGTCACAAGTGCAAGTGCAAGTTATCATCATCTCATTCAGAAAAGTAACTTTTCCTCTCCCTCCGATGAGAGGGATCATGCAAAGTGCAACTTTTCTGTTCAAGGCTTTTCTAAGTGTTTTTGGGCAAATGCAATTTTTTTAAGTTGATTATGCAGATGGTTGCGCTTTAATTTCTATTTAGAATTGTATTGTTTTAATTTTCTTCTTGGGCATTAACACTTGAATCCCTCATGACGCTCAGGATTCTAATTTAGAATTCCTCGCTACGCTCAGGGTTCTATTGTTGAATCCTTCGCATACATTCTGAATTCAATGTATCGTCCTCGCCGTAAATACATCATTTTACTCCCTTGTGACTTAAAGTGAGGCAAAACATGTCTAACAACAGGAGAGGAAAACTATACTTACTTTCTTCCCAAGGCTAAATATAAATTAAAAATAAAAAGGCTGGATGTCAATGGTACACATACGTATCTATCTTCTATCTATCTATCTTGTATATAATATATATAAATATATTTCGAGGATCTCAAAAACGGCTCCAACGATTTCGATGAAATTTGGTAGGTATTTGGGGTTTTCGGGGATGAAAAATCGATCTAACTTGGTCTTATCTCTCGGAAAACGATTGTTACCAAGTTTTAGCCCGAGCAAAGCTCGGTCGCCCAGGTACTTCAGCCTATAGGTACGGCATACGAGTTTTCTTAATTAGTCACATTGAAAAATTTATAATGCATAGAAATATTATTAAATAATTTTCATTAGTATCTTATATATACGCATATAAAACAAAAAAGCTAAATAATTGTTAAGAAAAAAAAAACATGGTAGGTTAATGACAATGGTATATGTCCACACTGTCTATCTCTGTAGAGCTTAACTTCTTACCAGATTAAAGGATAATATGGTACAAGCTCCAGCATCAGGCTAAATTAATCTAAATATTAACGTAACAAAGTCTCCGTGCCATTACGTTAGTACGCTGTTTCGCGACGAGCGGCCCATTACCGGAGCTGAAACAATTCTTTATGGCTAGTAAGTAAGTAAAATGGCGCGTGGCGCGAGCGAGGTGTGAGCGTTTCTTTGTTCACATTTTACTTTCAACGTTAAAGGAAAAGGCGGTCGCATAAAAACGTGAACACAGGAAGGGTTTCCTTTATAAGGGTCTTATTTACTCTTCACTGGTTTAAACGAGATCTATCTAGAAAGCGTTAAGAATCAATTTAACCACTTTAAACAATAATTTAGCATTTTCAATTTATTCACTCAAAAAAAGGGAAAGCAAACACTCATTTGGGCATCCAATTTTTTATCCAAGCGTGGCCCAAAAAAAAGGTTTTTGCTAAATCAGACCTATTTGTTTTCTACAAACGGATCAAATGAAGATAAAAGATAGAGATTTTTTTTAACAAAAAAGTAAAACCGATTCCAAAAAAAATAACAAAAAATAGAACCGACTACAAAACCCTTGAAAATATTTTTCTAGGTAGGTACCTTACCTACTAACTCGAAGTCGGTGCCTCAGCACGAGCCAGCAGGAGTGGAACAATAGTCATCTACCTCACCTGCATACTATGGGTTTCAATAAATATTTTCAAGGGTTTTGTAGTCAGTTCCATTTTTTGTTATTTTTTTGGAGTCGGTTTTACGTTTTTGTTAATTTTTTTATTTAATTCTCACTTTTTAGTGATTTGTAGCCAAAGTACATCTCACAACGATTCCATTAAGCCCAAACACGGCTTAGTTACCTTGTTTTATAACAGAGTTCCGTTGCCAACCTTCCGGCTTCAGCATCAGATCAGTTCGAAAGAATCATTAACTTAAAGCTTCTTCTTAGTCGCTTATCTAGGTTAATCGTGATCGTTTATAGACGCGCGAGCATTACTTTAGCTTTGACGAGTTCCATTGGCCATCTACGGTCTTCTTCATCAGGTCTAGTTTACCAAATGATACTTTCTCAATGTAAATGCTTATCTTAATGCTAAAAATGCCAAAATCGCCATAGGTGTGCCTATAAATTTCGAGGTTTGCCCTCGATTTCCCTCCCTAGGATCCCATCATCAGATCTTGACTTGGTGACAATGGGACCACCTCAGAAGAGTACTCTATCGAATAAAAAAAGAATTTTGAAAATCGGTCCACAATTGACTGAGTAATCGGTGAACATACATAAAAAAAATACAAACATTGGAACATAGAACCTCCTCCTTTTATGAAGTCGGTTGAAAAGTAGCTATTGCCAAAACAAAAACGTGGGCACCTTTGTGGCGGGAATGGCGAGGGGCGAGTTATTTGACTAGGTTTTAGTTTTCTATTGGTTGGAGCTTTGCGGTGAAGGAAAACATCGTGAGGAAACCTGCACAAACCTGCGAAGCAATTCAATGGTGCGTGTGAAGTTCCCAATCCGCACTGGGCCCACGTGGGAACTACGGCCCAAGCCCTCTTGTTCATAGAGGAGGCCTGTGCCCAGCAGTGGGACGTATATAGGCTGGGATGATGATGATGATTATAGTTTTCTATTGTTATTATTATTATCTTCTTTTGTACTTAAATCAATTAGTAGTGAACTACTTCAGGCACACGTGTTACGTAGATTTTATCAAAAGATTGTATTTTTTTATATTGTACCGCAAATTTTCGGAATAAATCATTATTATGAAACAAAACTATAAGCCAAGTGTGAGTCGGTCTCGCGCACTGAGGATTTTGTATGTTTGAACCTACCCACAATACAATACCTCATTAGAGAATACATATAGGTAATAATACAATAACCACATTAGAGAATAGGTACATACTAACTTGACTGAAGCTACAACATGTAAACATTATTTAAAAATAATTGTTGGTATTGTAACGCGTTTTATCGCCCCTTTTTTATTGACTATCTATCTAGCATGCCGTCATCAAAATAGATGGCAGCGCCGAGTGGGCGCCTAATGAGGAATATCGCAGAAAACAGTCTACCCAGCCAGCACTCCCCGCTACACTGGAGCATTAATAAAAGAGCTTCAACAGCAAGCCGAGATTCACAAAGTCAGCAGGTACAGTTTTTTAGAAATGATTAAAACTGGGTCAAGTTATTCGACGCTATAAGGCACAAATACACGTACGTACGTACGTCAAAAACGAAGTCTATTTTTGTCTAAGCTTTCACGTATATTACCAAGCATAGTCTTATTTCCACTTGACCGGTTTATTTCGGGCGAGAACCGTAGATGGAGTAAAAACGAACAAAGGGAATTGTTGAGGGATCTTACGTCGAGGAAAAAGCCTAGCGATTTAATTGAAGTAGTGAAATACTTAACGTAAATACCGGCGCTTTGAAGGGATTCATCTTAGTCTGTTTACCCGACCGTAATAAGAAGAACAACGAATTGAGAACTTCGATTGAATTGCAATCAAGATCCTGACTTAGCCGAGGGGTTAAAGTGAATTTGTAACAGTAAGCCGTGTCAAAGATGAGCGGGATCAGTGAGTTACCTGGGCCAGTCGGTGGGCAATCGTATATATATAATAAATGATTTTATTTTTATCTCCTCGGACAATCGATCCGGCCCTCGGGGCCGTGGGTGGTGAATAAAAGATGAGCTTGCAAATGTGATAATCCGATGGATGTTCGCCTGATTTCACTGGACACAATAGATGATACAAGAATTTTATTTAATCTTATAGTACGTGCCCTTACATTCTGGAGAACCAATGATTTTAGGTATCCACTTTTAACTGAAGCATTTTGTTTACATATCATTAATTGCAGAAGAACTTTCACATCGATTATATTTTTCATATGTCCTGCTCATTTGAAATATTTCTACCTTGCGCAACTTACACTCACCTTGCATTAAACGAAGCGCTCACGGTACCAAATATGAAGTTAGGTCCGAGGTCAGTTAGGTTATCTATAGTAATATTGAATCAGGGTTTACTGTAGAGGCACTGGCATAATATATGCTTCTATAATGGAAGTGCTTTCAATTAATATTTATGAAGTCTTTAAGGGAACTGCAGGGCTACTACGAAACTCGAAACTCGAAGTTCGTATCGTACCGTCCCTCTTGTTCTCGTATTAAATAGTATAAGTGTCAGAGGGACCGCACGACACGAACTTCGAGTTTCGAGTTTCGTAGTAGCCCAGCAGGGGTATGTGCTTGCTTGTAAACTATTCTGCAAACTTAGGGGATACCAGCAGGAAACTATCCTTCCGACGCGTACATCCTGGTTATCTTAACTTCCTGTGTTCTTAAGAGGGAGTGTTCAGAATCCGTTAGAACGCTGTTATAGCGTTAGAGGTATTCAGTTGTTTGGTAGACAGCGAGATATCGATCCTTTCAAAGGCTTACCTGCCTTTATCCCAATCGCATTACGATCAAAAAGATAGGTGTAACGTGTATTTCGCACAGTTGTTTGTATTCGTACATAGCTATTGTTAATTTTAGTCATCGTGAGACTCAGACATTATTAAAACAGAAAACCAACTAATATACCAATCAATAGAACTGAGCATATCGCGACGAAGGACCAATTATTAATTTCTTAATATTTCGGGCGGGCATACATCCCGCGTTTTTAAGGGTACAAACTTAAGTATATAGCAGGTTGTAAAATTAAATGTCTTGAATTGTATGGACTCTACACAAATTCGATATAGCACGCACAATAACTCTTCGTAGTCAGCTGTTAGAATAGAAAAATAAACAAAAGATGAGAAAGGCCATAATTGTTATAAGAAACTATAAAATAAGCAGTTTCCTAACAATCAAGAAGTTAAAGCTAACTCAAACTTGCTAATGCTCTTGAGTAGACGGCAACAGAGGTAAGAGCATGATTTGAATGGCTGCTTTTATTAAACGTGCAGGAAGAAACATGGTGCTTGGAGCTGTAAAACTGAAAGACGATCTCTATTACCTGCTACCCAAAATCACGATTGACTTATATAATCTTTATAGGCTTAGCGACGTGCGGGATTAAATGTAAACGGATTGAGTTTGGCGAGCCCACAGCCGCGGGTTAATTACACCGCGTGGATCGATGGCTTCCTTGTTGGCAGACGTATTGGATTTCCGGTTATGTGATACTCTAGTGACATGTGATTAGGACACCCCTATCTCATATAACTTTAAGTCTTGACGATGAAAGGGGCTGCTGCTTCTGGCATCGAGGTTAACACAATAGTAGAACTAAACTTTGAAAGTATCTAGATAGTTTTGTATAGGTAAATAGATAATACGTTTCGTCTTCATTGTTATCTTGGTTTACAGTAAACGCATCATTTGTAGACACACTTTATTGGAACTGCAATCTATATTAACGATCGAATCAAAACAGCTCGATAATACTTGTCAAGATACATTTCATAAATTAACGTAAACCTCTCGACACATTTTAATTGAACATAATATTTGTCAAGTCACGTCGCTGGGTAAGCCATTACCTCGCCAAAGTTGAGCGTTCCACGTAGCTCTCATACCTGCGAGTCTCACCCTATCTTGACTTATGAGACTATAGGTGCCATCCATATATTTACTTTGTCTTTACTCAGAAATATAACGTACGTATTATCTCGACTCGCGTCTTCCATCCGTGACTTATTATTTCAGCCTACATTCATTGTAGCAAACGACTAGCAACTGTTTATGTTAAGGCACCACGCCAAAGGACTGAGTGAAATTTGAAATCCTAAATAATTAATGGTTGTCTTTAAGCTACAAAAAGGTTCCCAACTTTTGCAAGTAACGCTGGGGATCAAAACAAAAAAGATTAATTTAAAACCAAAACTAAAATTGAAAAGTTATTTTCATGCTTTCCATTAATAAAACAACCCAAAAACCTGTAAACATAATAAATTAGCACAGTGTAACGAATTTCTATTTCGTTTGGAAAAATGTCTATAACATTTGAATTAGGTTTTTTCTAGAACTTAATCAAATAACAGGAAGTATTATCGTGGCAAAGAACCCGTTGTCATTAAGTTAAATATTGGTATAAGGGATTCGGCGCGATAATAATGAAAATAATGAGAATAGAAATTCGAAAGGAATGAAAATATTTTACTCGGCTTCAGGTAAACAGCGGTGGCATACCTACCTATTATCTCCACAAGGACGCACCTTCCGAGACTTCCGACTGTCGTACAAAAATAAAAAACATTTTCTTTGTTGTTTCTACGTGTCAAATTATGTACCTAATTATGATTGGCTTCATCTCGAGTGTCTCGCATCTAGCATTGTTCCCCCATTCAGGCTGTTACACGCACGCGTTACACTTGGGATTATGATAATGATAATGATATCATCGTTTTGTGTGAGATTTAGAATAAGGATATAATTTTACTTTCGCTACGCACCAGCGTAAAAACATCGTTAATATTAAAATATTCCGCCCTCCTCCTTTTTCAGGTTTTATTCATGTTTGCCGACACCTCTTGATTGGGCTTTGATAATTTAAGTTGGACTTCAGAGTTTAATTTATCGCCGAGTTAGTTTGTTGATGAAATAATATTTTTATTGGACGCTTTAAGGCGGGCTGAATGGGGCTCGGTCGATAGATCTATATCAACGAGCGAGATTAGCTCGCTTGCTTTAATTGACAGACGGATGGACACCTAACAAGCGCTCCATCCAGCGATGTTTTGTCAAGATGAAATATTAAATCTATTCACGTTTAAATATGAATGGAACAATATTTGGCCCAAGTGGAAATGTACTGCTACAGTCGCTTCATGCAAAAATCCTTGAACCCACTAGATTAGGTACGTCGTACGTAGATTAGGTAAGGTGGAGCAAGTGTGCTGGATTGCCATCGTATTTGGTGAGCGGACAGTAGCGTGGAATGTGATTGACGTCTTCAAAAGATCGCGAGCATCAGAAACGTTAGGCAATACGGCCTCTGGTCCACACTCGCACTTCGGTGACTCGCTTCAACCACATTCGTGCATATTCTAAAGGTTCGTGAGCGACCACAAACAAATAATTGAGCTGGCACCAATCTCCTCTGGGAAGCCCACGCTTATCAAAGCCAGATCATGGCTGGACATTGTTCACAAACAAATATGAAATTACTTGCACCGTGTAAGGTAAAAGGAATTGAGGAGATACGTAGAGTGGCAATATGGCACGGAGAACGGATGGCATTTGGGGCCGAAAAGTTCTCGAATGGAAACCGCGGATCGGCAAGCGCAGCGTAGGACGTCCACCAACGAGATGGAAGTGGTTAAAGCGACGGGTTCACGGTGGATGCAAGCTGCTTTCAACCGCAGCCACTGGAGGTCTATGGGGGAGGCCTATGTCCAACAGTGGACGTCCTACGGCTGGTATGATGTTGATGTGTAAGGTAAATGACATAACCTTACTATCTACATTAGTACTCTTACGGAACGCAATAAAAAGGATACAAAAAGTAAATCTGTTGTGGATGGATTGCTGACTGTAGGTACAAGTACGAGTATAGGCACATGCACAATAGATACGTCGTAAACACATTATGTAGAATCAAGGATTATCCTGGGCAAATTATTTGATCTGCAAAACGGATTACGGATAATCTTTGGTTGGTAGATTCATTCTATGTATGGATGAGAATAGGGAGGTTTACGATTCCTAGTGTACAAACCGCATAGAGTGCCGTCGTCAGTTTTCATATATACGGGAATTTAATACAGCACACAGGGCAAGTATAATAGTTTAACGTCAAAACAAATAATCTTACGTAGGTATCTATTTAAACTAAAATTATTTGTAATGTAAAACATATGCCTAAGGCTGACAAACACACACACAAACATCACGCCCGTATTCCCGAATGGGGTAGGCAGAGCACACGAAACGTTACCGCTCCGGAGCCACTTTTAGCAATTTTAGGTTTCAAGTTTGACAAAAACGCAACGGTACAATAGTGACAGGTTGCTAGCCTGTCGCCTACGGTATACCTTAACCTATATCCTCAGTCGCCTCTTACGACATCCACGGAAGAAATGGAGAGGTGTAATTCTAACCCGACACCACACGGGTAACAAATACCAATAATATTTAACTGTTTAAGTAACGCATTCCAAATTCCAATTAGTTCAAGTGACATGATAGCAAAGTATACAGATACAGCGTTTTAAAATTATAATGCCTAAGTATAGCCTGATCACACAAAGTATACTTTTTTTGGAAGCACATTTATTTCTAAATGAAATGAACAGGCGGATCTAACGTATCTCTTAAAGCTGATAAGGTTCCACGCAAAATTTGCTTTTATATAATCGGAAGGCGATGTCATTACATGCCATTAGCCTGAGCTACTTTGTGCTACGCGGACAAAAAAAGAGTGATTGACGTAACAAATTGCTTCCATTGTCCCACCCAAAACGCAAAATCGAACGTTTCCAATATCGGAAACAATAAAAACCTGATTGTCGAGCCATCCAGGCATTTGAGGATGACATATTATTTATTACGTCTGTAATGGAGCATAATCCTTAGAATCTTTATTATCTGCTTAACCTTTTCAAAGATTTATAAACAACATGTCCTTATTAGGTGTTTGTATTTTTTTAGTTATAAAACATTATAACATTTTTACTCTGAAAATGGCCGAGAAATTAACAAACTTAGCACAAACTTCAAGCATTGCCGGGAGTTTGACACTGAGCGAAGCTGGGTAGGGTAGGTACTTTGAAATTTATATACATAGAGACCGAGACTTGAACTAAACTTGTAACTCTTGTATTAATAAGGATTTAGGTCATTTCCATAAAATTATACGAGTACGAGCAACAGTTTCAACTCGTAATATGAACAAACGATATACACGTAAACAGCTGCAATCCCAAATGTCAGCATATATCTACATGAAAGCGAATATTTGCTCTTAGGGGGTGTAACCAAACCACCCCGACTCGCTTCGTGCTCAAACTGCGAAACCACTAACCCCACTTTATTTAAAACACAAATCCTGTAAGCTGCATGTATGCAGCGTCGAAACGATATAAACTTGAACTTCTTTTACAATAAAATAACACTGTACGTACCTACAACAGAGCTTCAATAATAAGAATAAATAAAAACATTATTCTTATGCTTCAATATAGCAGTCTAAGTAGGATATATATAAGTTTTAACAGGACTTCTATGTTCATTTATTATCACCTTTGTATTCAGACATATATAATTGATAATACTTAAACAGTCAGATCTTTTTATATAGATTTTGTATTCGAAAGGCTCAATTTTTACCCTTATCCAGCTTAGAGACTGTTCGTAAACTAGTGGGACTCTTGGTGGTCTTAAAGCTGTAATTTGGAATAGATATCACGGAGACAAAACGATAGATTAAAATTTTGAAACGTTATTTTTTATTGGTATACACAAAGCGGGGAGTCATTGGACAGATCTTTCAAAATATTGCAAGTTTTATGATTTGTCAAAATCATTTTACTAATCCCGACGCAAAAAGAGGGGTGTTATAAGTTTGACCGCTATGTGTGTCTGTGTGTCTGTCTGTGGCACCGTAGCTCTTAAACGGGTGGACCGATTTGAATGCAGTTTTTTTTTATTTGAAAGCAGGTTTTCTAGCGATAAAGATAAAAATATGTTATTTGCTTAAACATGATGCGATGGTTCTTAGACATGTTTTATCAAAATCGGTTCAGCCTGATTGAATTGAATTTGAAAGGAAAATCGTTTAGCTAAGTAGAATACAGCTTGTGGCCTCTTTCATGTTAGCTCGAATATTACAACCGGTATCGCCTCCACGCCGCGCCGCACCGCTCCGCCTCCACCGTCAGTGTGTTTCTACCTTACAAGTTAACAAGTAAGTACTATATCCCTACACTGTGCGTGGCCCGATACGTAATTGGCCGATTTTTTTGTACGAAATAATAAACAATTTTATTATTTATGCGTTTAATATGTATTTAAGTATGTATCTATCTATATAATTATATTTATCCGTTGCTTAGTACCTATAACACAAGCTTTGCTAAGCTTACTTTGGGACTAGGTCAATTGGTGTGAATTGTCCCGTGATATTTATTTATAAAAACAAAACAATAAATAAACAATGTCTCTAACAGCACGTAGCTGTACAAACGCTTGTAGTTTGTTGCTGTTATCATTTTATTTACGTTTCAACTCGCATTCTAAAAGCCGTCACATCTCGCAAACGCACGTTTACACAAAGCGTATCACGTGCTACTTAACGTCAAAAAATGTTAGCCAGTTATTTTGACGGAATTTCAATGTTCAAAACATACAATAAACATTACAAAGACAGTTTTCAAAGTATCAATCAACAGAATACGTAATGACGCAGCAAAATGGCTTGAAACCACTGGCCTGAAATTTCCGAAAAGTCACCAGTGAAAAGTCACTTGGTCACGTTCAGTGTTAAAATTAATAGAACACTGAATTTCACTGACAACTCCGTATAGTAACTTTAATTGCAGCCCGCAGGTTCTGCGGCTCAGAGGTTAAACAAGGACAATGGAACTTCTCGTTTCTAATGCAAATTGGTTTGGTGAACGCTGGATAAATAATTGATTTGTTTGACGAACGTAAAGCCATTGTATACGCTTGAAGGGTATGATTCCACAGGGGATTGTGGCGTAAATACAATTACGAATCTATTTATAAAATTGTTTCAGCAAAACATTTAAGAATGATTTTATTTATTACAAGCTTTTATTTAGCTTGCCCTATTTGTTTATTTATTTTTTAACCCCCGACGCAAAAAGAGGTCTGTCTGTCTATGGCATCGTAGCTCTTAAACGGGTGGACCGATTTAAATGCGGTTTTTCCAAGCAAAGCTAAGAAAAGCAAAGCAAAGAAAGCTTGTGTTAAAATGACATTTTTAACATACCTACCTAAACTTATTTTTGCTATGAATATAAAAGTTTAGAATTCTTTGAATAACCAAATAGTACCAAATACTGAGTTCCGAAAAGTCATTAGTTAACTTCATGGAAATTTGAGAATTTTTCCGACATAATAAAATCAGTGCCAGAGCCTGATCTACTATTTAGGCTAACAAGGCTCAAGTCTAGGATGTGTGTGTGTGTGCGTGTACGGTAAGCGAAGTAAAGGGTGGACTATTTTAAGTCAGTACCTATTAATCCCAGATCTATAGATCCCTAAATCAGGCACGGCAACGTAATTTAGAAAGACGTTCTTACATTAAATATATCACCATTTGATAATGTTATCTACCTCCCTCATAAACTAGGTAACCATATGTCCACAAAATAAACAGCTCAATTTAGTTAAGTGCCTACCTATCTAACTAAATTGAACCACGTACTTAACGAAGGGACACGCAATGAGGGCTATCGCGAATGAATTTAGCCGCTAGAGGCGCTAGTGTAGCGTGAGGTCTCCGAAATGTCAAATCTCATAGTTTTTGGGTGAGCTACGCGGGTTTATTTATAATTAGAATAATTTTGTGAATATTTTGCAATATCTGAAATTAATTATGGCAAATATGCGTTCCAGGGCAATGAATGTCTGTGATTTGAGACAGTTTTGTCTTTCGGAAACCTTTGTCCTCCTTTTTTTCCGAACAAAACGGGGACTATGCAACACTGTGGCATGCTCGATATTTTTATGGTACGGTTTTATGGTGTATTAAATATGATTTTAATCTAAACTTTGTTTTCACGCCCGTAATAACAGACTTTGAAAGCCATACTTAAAAAACTCACGCAACAGTGCGCCATCTAGTGAGACAAAAAACGATAGCCCTCATTAAATACATGCGGCGGAGTGTTTACTGAAAGCCGTGATGGAAGACTCTGATATATAATAATAATTATCGTGCCTGTTGGTTAGACCTCTTTTAATGAACATTCAGCAAAATAAATTAGTCAAAACTTAAGCTGATGTGCTAGGGGTTGAGTTTCAAATGTTTCAGTATAATTTTTTTGTTGTTTTTTTTTTCGTTCAACTAATTTGATTAATTGAAGTATGATCACTTTTACTAACTTTATAATCCAAACGTTTCTTGCTTTTTATGACGCTGAGATCAATACCACGGATTTTAAGAGATCAGGCCCTCTACCATACTATACCACGAAATGCAAAACTCGAACTTCGTATGTGGCCGTCCCGCTGACGCTTGTCATTTAATACGCGAGTGAAAGGGACGGTGCGATAGGAACTTCGATTTGAGAGTTTCGTAGTAGACCATCTGTAGCCAAAGTGGCAAAATGGAACCTTACTTTAAGTAGCTGTAAATGGTTTTGTTCTGTCCGTCTGTCTGCATGACTGCCCGTCTGCCTATATTAAGTCACAGCTAGTCATTTATAAGTACTTCGTTATTTTAGCATTAGAAATAGTGTAAACGAATTAGGCTGGGTTTGATATTTTGTACCTCTATAAGTATATAGAAAACATCATCATATAGCACGGATTGCTGAGGACCTGGGTTCGATTCCCAGTGCTGGTCTCTTTTTATGGTTTTTCTGTGCATCCATGTCTCAGTTTGTATTTTCGATAGTAGGACTTACGTTAGGTGCTTTGTAAGTACTTATTATTGTAATTTTGGTAGTAAAACGTTATTATACGTTAAAATTCGTATAAATTGGTGGGATAACTTTGTAAAAGTAGGCATTTTAGTTGCTTCGAAAACAAGTCCCAAAATATTTTCGGGCCCGGTTTAAAGCCTCTGCGGGCCCTAACCGAAAACTTTTGGATTGCGAGATTCCAGTGGAAATTCCCCAATTGACCTCTATTAACGTCTCTCGGAAAATTGTATGTATATCAGGCTTATTTGACAAAATTATCTCTATTTAAAAATTTTGTTTGGCCATTGATTACACTTCAAAAATATTTTACCTGTCCAAGAAGGACAGGAACCCAGCATTTTTAAGGTCGAGCCTATTTGTAATTACGTGACTGGAGAGTGGCAGGGCTTTAAGAGTATCAAATTAATTATCTAAGTCGAGTAACATTTAACTGTAGGTAGGCTTCATTATATTCCTTCAATTATGGTATTACTTAATATGCTTCTCTAGTTCTCTGCGTATCGCCCACTACAGGGTAGCCACATGCTTTGTTCGTAAAAGACGATGTGCGTTGTGCGTGAAAACTCAGAAAAATGCGTTTCAACAAAATCGTTGAAGTACCTATATTATCTGTTTTTGCGATCTGGAAACACGGATGAAGGATAAATACAGATATAAACTACTGGAGAGATATTTTAACAACCTAAGTAGTACCTCTATGGGACACCTACCTGAAACACTATTTAGAACCGGAGATCGTATAACACTTATAGCACGACCTGGCAAAATAGACAAGAATAAGCTTTTTATAAATTGCTTTCCTAGCGCGTTTGCTGAAAAAACATAATCCAGCGAAAATGTATCAAATAAATCACAAAAGATAAACCGATAGTAATCCACCGACTCTTACGCGCCATATTTTCCGCCTTTCTTTGTTCAGACTGTTCATGCTCAATCCCCATAAACAGCAATAAATTTATCTTTTATGTGAATGAAATGAAAACGTTGCCGACAACACCAGCAAGCATGACGCAGTGAGTGCTTTTATAGCTTCTGTTTGCAAGTTTGTATGTAGCCTGTTAAAATGTACCTATATTCAAAGTACTTACATACATTGATATAGGTACTGTCGAGTTCATAAACTTGTGAGCAAATAGTTGATTAAAAATATCTGAACACGACACCATTGTTAACGGTGTAGAAGCGTGTTCAGATATTTTTGATCAAATTTGTGCTCCCAAGCTTATGAACTCGACTGTACATCGAATTAATAATCTAATGTTTAATTATAATTATGTACATACATTTGCTTGTCAGCTCAGAGCTGTAAGGAAAGTCACGCACAAGGTGTCAGATATAACATCGTTGATAAATCGATCGAGGGTAAAGCCGTTTTGATATTCTTTAATACTCTCCAAACCCATACTACATTTTTACTTCGATAAAAGCCGATTCAAGTCATGCCGTCACATTGAACACGAATCCTCAATCTACGACAGCCAACAGCAACAACATGTGCGAGCTTGTTCAATAGCTCACAGCGACCTATTTCGAGAAATGCTGGATAAAATCGATATTGTAGATATAATTCATAATCGAAAATGGATAGAGGGGTTGTCGAGTCATATCAAAGTTTATTGATAGCGAAGATACGTTCAATAAACTGCAATATCATCTACTTATTATAATACTTAAAATATCTTTGCGATACCAGTAGGGTAATAGATTTGGTTGGTTGTTTTTTTAGAAAAATAGAGCCGTATTTTTCTAAAAAACCAAATCAGAGGTCCATTGTAGGACAATTTTGCCAGTATCTAGTAGGTTTTGCCGTTGTACCGTAAAAAAAATCTATAAAACGAAATATGAGAGTTAATGGTGGATGAACGATGACATATGATTTCCCTGCGTAAAAATCGGGTAATAGATTTATTTATTCTGGAAGCAAGTCAACACGAATAAAAACGTTTCTATGGTAACTTTCCTTTGCGCCTCAGTAAGTGTTTCTTGTTTTAAGAGCGCACTGAAACAAAGATCTCTCGTTACGATAGCCGCTTAATGGCCTATTACGGTTGCAAGAAACGACGTCGTGACATAAGATAAGTATTAAATTGAAATAGCAGAACTTCTTAAATATCACAAACCTATTCCGGTTCCAAGTTCCAACCCCTCTCCAATCTATGAAGGTCGAAGCTTCGCAGGAAAGTTTTGAAAATGAAACCGAGACGTTACGATACGAAAACTAACATAATGTATTGTATACTCTTGTATAGAAAAGCGAGGCATCAGAAGAGGGACTTTCCTTGTTAGTTTCTTGTTTATTCGAGTCATTTGTATGTACAATACTACTTGGAAAAATGTACATGCTTATGTAGGTAGATTTTTACGTGTTGTATAGTACCACCAGTTTGCTGTATTGGTATTTGGAATAATGAATGTGGCAAGAATAATAATTATATAACGAGCACCACGTACATCTTATTACATATTTATCTAAAACAGTATAAGCTTCATAAATGTGGCTTCATAGTGTACATCTAAAATACAATGGAATTGTATTAAGAGCATACATACCTAATTGTTAGCTGGTTCTATAAAAAAAAAAACTGCATCGGGATTAAATCTATAAAAACACAGCTTTTTAACTCCACGACAAATTTATGTGAACAGCTTGGTTCTTGAAATCCCTCTTAAATTAATAAAGTTTAACACGAGTGTTTCTTTGTAGGAACTGTTTGAGATACTTTCCATCCTCGATAAGGATTTAACAACAAGACGATCTAGAGCAAACACGGAGCCACGTGCCCTCGAAATCGGGCTGATCCCTATCGACAGAAGACTCTCAGATTTTCCATGACTGTAGAGTATTAAAGCGTACTTATAGGTACTAAACATAACGTTGAACGTGTGGCTAAACTTCGGCGCGGTTGTATAATTGGATTGAGTGAGATTCCTGGAAAATGTCAGTTCGAACCTGAGAAATTACTCTAATATCGGGACTAAGATAGCTAGCTATTTATACTAACATTCAAATTTACTTTTGACGCATTTTATACAAAGCAGAGGCACCTATGTAAGCTTACAATTTCCGCTTTGACTCAAGCTCGAGAGATCAGAAGGACGTCATGTAATTTTCTCGTTTTTAGTCTATCTGTGCCTCCCCCGGGATTCGCGTTATTCATGAAACGCAAATTGTCAAAGTGGTGGCGAGCTTTGAAGTCTGCAAAAGATAAGCCCAGAAACTAGGAGATGCACGACTGAAAATATGTGCATACTGAATAAGGTTTGTTGCGCTTTTCACTGCAGTCGAATTCAGGTCGCAATCGTAACTGACTAAATGAGTTTTAGCGAAACTTTATTCATAGCACGATTTGTAGGAGGGTTAAAAGGATAAGCGATAACGTCGATGAGTTACTTTGCTTTATAAAAGTTAAGTCTTTTTAGCATGCTTTGTGAATATGCCAGAGTTCATGGATTCTTAATGGCAGTCTTGGGTCGTAATAGGTCAAATCGATCTCAGCGAAAATAGATTATAATGATTTATTTTAAACGGCAGAGCAACGTATTCCTCGATGTTTTCAACTTGACAGATATGACGGGGCCCGTTCCCCGCCCTTCTCAATCCCGAGGGATGTCGAATGGGTGTGTAATTAAGTAAATCAGTCAGCCTCGTAGAACAAACGAAACAACTGGTTTGTAGAACACATCTAAATGAGACTTACTAAATAAATACGGAGAATACAAACACGCTAATTTATGATTGTCTACTTAAAAGCATCAGCTAGACACAGGCCTTTTCCAGAATGAGAGGGCTTGAGCTGTAGTTCCCACGTGGGCCCAGCGCGGATTGGGAAGTTCACACACACTATTGAATTGCTTCGCAGGTGTGTGCAGGTGTACGCACGATGTTTATATTTTATATAGGTCGTGGTAAATTTCAAATGTGATTTCGCACATGAATTCCGAAAAATTAAGAGGTGCTAGCCCAGAACTCTCGATCCTCTGCTTGAGACGCCCTGGGTCAAACCACTGAGATATCATGGCTTCAAAAAAGTAGTAGTCGGTATTAAAAATATAAATACTATAAGTTCGTGTGATTATGTTTCTTTCTAATTGTAATTATAAAGCGAATTGAGGTCCATCTAACAAGAGAAAGAGAATTCGTAACACTACTTTTTTTGGTCCCAGTTCGACCGGGTTACTTTGGGTCGTATGCTGTAATCCCCAGAGGTTCCATTATGAAATACCCTTATAAATGCGAAGCTACAGCGTTCTGGCGTTCGAGGCTTATAGTATTTCATATTTGATTGATACGGGTGACCAGAATTATTAACTGTAGTAATAATATAATTGCTTGTGAATAATAGGATAGCCTGAGCTGAGAGTGAATGGGGATGGTATTTGACTAAACAAGACGTCGTTATTTTGGCTCCAGGAAACTTGGCGCCCGCCACAGGCTTGTTTGTTTATACTTGCGTTACACTAGGTGCCCCAGTTCCATGCCTGTCAAAAGTATTTTAATAAGACAGCCTTCAAAGAAACTTAGACGGGGAATGAGTAAGCATTCACGATTGTTTGCTTTTTGTATAAAACAAGCTACATTCAGCTTCAATCATTGTTTGAGAAAAAGTCTTAGGGCATATTTAGAAAAACATAAAAGGACAAAGCAGTGTCAAAAACACGTGTGAAATAGGTTGCCTAAAATGCAAAACATAGTTGGTTTTCCTGCAGATCCTACATGATAACCATTAATAGGTATAATAGAGCTACATAGATTCGTAAAATGTATCTTTACAAACAGCTACCAACGGCTCTAAACTGCGCGTTACCGTCCAAAATATGAAACCTTTCGGTTATAGACAAGATTAATACGCGTTTGAATAATTATAATCAATGCATTAGGAAGTTAGATATACTTCCGAATAGGTACATATATCTGAAAATATCACTCCTAGGAGTACGGTCAGCATCAAAAGTTGCTGCAAACTTTTGTATTTTGTCGTTTTACTTACACCATCGTACTTAACACCATAGGTGCATTGACAAATGTGCTAATACGACAAAGTAAAAAAGTGATCCGATACTTATGATGCTGACTGTACCTACAATAACTTCCCAAATATTATTTGCCAGGGGATATATTCCGGATACGAGGAAACGCACATAGCTATTAGATTCGTGAGAAAGTAGCGTCAATAATTTTTCCTTGCAAAAGAAAAATTTGACTAACACAAAAATATTCAAGTCATCGTGCTAGGAATGGCAAATGGTGGTAATGGGATTTTTTCTTTATGTACCTCTGTTTTCTGCAGGTATGACATAGGTAGGTACTATAAATGGTTTTTAATAAAGAGTCATTGTATTGTATTGGGTGTACCTACTGCCCTTTAGGCAAAATATTTTACGCCAAATTTCACTTCCCAAAAAACTTATCGCAGTAGTTTCATTTCCCAAACGAATCTTTAGCATATTTACATTTCGCATTTTCTTCATTTGGTCAAATTATGATTTGGCCCAATTTTTAATTGTCAAGTTTTACTATGACAAACGTTTATTAAGCAAATTCCAAAAAAAATGTTTCGCACACTAACCAACTGCTACCAGAAAAGTAGGTTAGAACTGCGTCCCCACAGAAACGAACTGCTTCCAGAAAGGTAGGTTATTATGCCATGCATTATTTTGGGAAGAGTACTTTATGCCAAACGGTACATTTGACTAAATAATACTTGGTAATATGAAACATGACTAAGTAATTATTTAAGAAAGAATAATTTGCCAAAAAAAATACTAACTTTAAAATTGCGATAAGTTGTTTGCCAAATGATAATTTGAGCAAAATATTTTGGGATGTGATACTTTGGGAAAAGTTTTTTGCCCATACATTAGTAATCCATTGTATTGAGATAGTCCCACATTGAATTTAATGCGCCTGAAAGCATAGACTAGAAGGTGCCTTAATATCTACAAGCAGATCTTTATCTACAAATATGTGCTTAGTTACAAAAGATCATAGAGAATACCTAAGTAAACATCACAAGCCATCCGGAAGCTGAACTCACGAGCAATCCTCGAGGGAAAGGAAGCGACTGGGGTACGAAGCTTGCCAATTATAAGACATTGCCGATTGATTATACAAAGCTCAGTCATACCATGTTGTGCCGTATTGCGTAACTAACGTTTCTGTCGCTCGCGATCGCAATCAAATGACAGATTTCGCATACAAAAACTGTCATTTTATTACGATCGCGAGTGTCAGAAATGTTAGGCCTCTGATACAATTAACCATCTTACTTTTTAGGGTTCCGTAGTCAACTAGGAACCCTTATAGTTTCACCATGTCTGTCCGTCTGTCTGTCCGCGGGTAAGCTCGAGACCGTTAGTACTAGGAAGCTGTAATTTGACATGAATGTGTTGTTGTTGTTTCTTTAAAAAAATATGGCTCTGTCCATCGGAGGACAATTTTGCCAGTGTCTAGTAGTTTTTGCCGTTGTACGGTAAAAAAAATCTAGAAAACGAAATATGAGAGGTGATGGTGGATGAACGATGACAGCGCGAATCCTCGACATGAATGTGTCTAGTCTATATCAAACACAAACTCAAACTTGACGTGTCGTTTAGTTTTGTACTTAGACAAAGGAGACGAATAGACCACGCTCAAATATGACTGAAGTCAACCATATATGGTTGTACTCCTCGATCATGTAACTAATGCCATTTGTTAAAAAAAGTCAACTATACTGCAAAAGCGACATTCGATTTCAAGGATGTACGTTTTTTGGTCAAATGTCAAACTTCAATTTTTGTATGTGTGCTTATTATTAGTATTTTGCATATTAAGAAAACCTATTCTACTAGCATATAACTATTTCGAATTGTGTCAGTTCATTCTAAACTTGCGAATAGGCGCCAAATGCACCACAGCCTATTGGTCAATTTCTGTTGCCTGTAGGCTGTTTATACACAAAAGTAATAATAGCAATAATCGGGTACGCTTGGCATTTAGCTAGGTGCACTCTATTGTACGCTCCTACCTCTATGACTTTACCATAGATTTTACCGTATTTTTTTTTGTGCAGGCGAAGACTACATTATCCATTATGCATTTAATGACGTCACGTCAGCAATTTTTTTTTTTAATGTAGATTAATGAAAAACAAAAATACTGAAATTAGTTTCTTAAAATAGTCTATATTTATCAAATAAAGTTATAAAAACCATACGACAAATATAACAAGCATGATCAATTGAAAATAAAGTCTTGCTCGCTAATCCTGCCGTGAAGCAGCAGTGCTTGCACTGTTGTGTTTCGGTGTGGAGAGTAAGACAGCCGGTGAAATTACTGGCACTTGAGGTATGCCATCTTGGGCCTCTAGGTTGGCAATACCCCTGGTGTTGCAGATGTTAATGGGCAATGGTGATCTCTTACCATCAGGAGACCCACTTGTTCGTTTGCCATCCAGTCGAATAAAAAAAAGTGGTAAACTCAATATACGTTCACTTACGGAAAATAATTTACTAAAACACCACAAGATAGCGCTAGTAGTAGTTAACTCGCATCTTACTGTGAGGATATCAAATGTGATATTTTGTATTAATTTAAAAAGCACCGTAAAAATATTTATAAAAAAATAAAGGAAAACATTTTGACTGGCAGTACGGAACCCTCTCCACGGAACTCGCACTTGGCATTTGAGTATTTCCAGAAATAACTAGATTAATTAAGTTAATTCCTATCACGCAATCGAGTTTGTTAATTGTTTCTTTCTCTATAAGGGTTCCGGAGCCAAAATGGCAAAAACGGAACCCTTATAGTTTCGCCATGTCTGTCTGTCTGTCTGTCCGTCCGTCCGCGGCTTTGCTCAGGGACTATCAATGCTAGAAAGCTGTAATTTTGTACGGATATGTATGTAAATTTATGCCCACAAAATGGTACAATAAAAAATAAAAAATAAATTTTTTTAGGGTACGACGTGCCATAGACGTAAAGTGGGGGTGTTTTTTTTTTCTCATCCATCCAACCCTATAGTGTGGGGTATCGTTGGATTGGTCTTTTAACCATTAGGGGTTTGGTAAGACGATTTTTCGATTCAGTGATTTGTTTGCGAAATATTCAACTTCAAGGAAAACTATAACGGCTAAGTTTGCTTAAGAATTATTAGTAGTTTATGAGTAAATAGCAGCCTAAGGTATAAAATATACCTAAACTTGGAAGATTCCGTATAAAATACGAAATCCTTAGAAAAATATTACTTATTTTTTTCGTAATGGCTACGGAACCCTATTTTGGACGTGTCCGACATGCTCTTGGCCGGTTTTTTTTGTAAATAAAAAGTTTACATATCTACATACATACATATATTTATTAAGATAGATCAGTTTAGATTTAAGTATGTGAATAAATCGGAAAGCTTGTTTGAAAAACTCAAAATTATAACAGTGATTCCACACCAGTAGTAAGTACTTTTCAAATTCCCGATTCTGTCTACCCCCCTCTAAAATCTAAACTGTTGGGTGGAAATTTAAAAAAAAATTCAGAATATGTCAAATATACAAGGAAAATTAGGAAAATTATAGCGGCTAAGATTGCTTGAGAATTATTAGTAGTTTAAGAGTAAATAGCAGCCTAAGGTATAATAAAACAAACCTAAACCTGGAAGACTCCGTAACACAATAAACGAAATCCTTAGAAAAATATAACTTGATTTTTTCGTAATGGCTAGGCAACCCTATCCTGGGCGTGTCCGACACGCTCTTGGCCGGTTTTTTAACTGAGTATATTCATCAAGAATCAATTGATTGTTCCAATGATTCCATCATCGGCTCGTTGGAAACTCATTAACATACAATAACTAACGTCATTAGAATGCAAGAAACGAGGACGCTACATCAAGTCTAAGAAGGAGTAGAAATCGTTCACGTTATCCTGTTGCCAAATCTAGATCAGGATAAATTTTACATTGATGTTTTATTTAAGTAATGAAATGACATCTCATTTAGTGAAGTGGGTCTGATGCGTACGATTGGAAACATGACGTGAGATTACTTTGAGGTCTCTTAAGTGTATTAAGGTTAGTTATTATAGTACCTATCATACACGCAGTTTTCTGTGGTAGATAAATGTATAGTATTTCTAGTTGGGATCCTGCGGGGACTTACCTACCATGAAAGGAAACGGAATAAAATGTAACAAGTGTCACTCGCGTATGTAGCCTACGTAAAATACACTACGAAGATTGAGGCTTCCAATTTTATATCTATTGATTATTATTATTTAGAAGCCTGTAGAGGTGTCCCACTGCTGGGCAAAGGCCTCCCCCCATGTCCTCCACTCTACCACGTCTTGGGCGATCTCTGACCAGCTGCAAAGAAAGACGTCCAGATCATCCCGCCATCGACGCCTGGGCCTGCCACGCCGCCGAAGTCCGTTTTGTGGTATCCAGTCTGTGGCTATTTTAGCCCACCTATTGGGTTCCATACGGCTGACGTGGCTTGCCCAGTCTCATTACAGCGAATAATATAATCAATCAACTAAAATCATTTTCGTATGTGTAGTCAAATCAAACTAAAATATCAAACTTGACTTAAGAATATAAGCTTCTATTACACGAAGCTTCAAAGATAATTATCTTGTTAATAACATTTCTGATACAATTACGCCATTATCAGTAGTAGTTAATCATCAAAGTTACTTGTAAAGCTGCCGATGAAATGCGTCCCGGTCTCGCCCCATCAGTGAAGAAAAAAAAAAGAATTAGCAATTTATTTAGGCGTCGAGGGAGCGTTTTTTGTAAATTGTACTGAAAAAGCAATTTCGCTCCGACAACAAGTTTAATTAATTAACGAAAGCCACTCTTTCGCCGAATTTTGTTCAGATTAAACCGGTATTGTCGACAAGTCAAAGTAATTAACGGAAATCATGGACCAATCGCCTGAAATATTCGGATATTCAGAACTGTATCGGGCTTTACAAATTGTGGGCAACGAACGACCTAAGTCTATTTACTTACTGAATTAAATTTGTATAGGTTAACTTGGCCAACTTTACTGTCTTTACTTTTCCCGATTTGAAATTTAGAAGGGGATATTTTGGGTGGAAAATGGTCTGCATACAAATAAGAGAGGTAATAATAGATAACCTTCTGTGTCAGGTTCGGGCGGCCGGTGCCTCTGCCGACCGTTCCACCAGCAGCCGCAGCAAGGCATCTCGCTCGAATCCTCACTTAACTGACACTGCTCATTTTTTCTCAAATTAAAAAAACACGACATGAATACTATGTTTCATGTTTTTTTAAAAGCACAAAAATAAACATTGGAATGTTTTGACATTTAGGAGTTTCAATTTGTATCATTATCACGACATGAAAATGTTCGGGGAAATTTTTTGGCGTGCTCGGGCAAAAACTTTTATACCCTCTGCAGTTAAAATGTTGAAGCCGGCGTATGAATTTATTAAAGCCGATTGAAGTGTACGGCATGAATATAAAATCTTGAGAGGCACCACTTTAAATTCACGTCATTACGGAAACTTGTCGTTAGCGGAGGCGTCATGGCGACTCCGGGTGGAGCGGCCGCCCGCCGCCGCGCTCTGCGCTCAACTGCGGTTGACTGATGAGGGTTTTCTATTTTCAATGTCATGTATCTTTAAGCTGTCTTGTTATTTTCCTTCTTTATGGGACAAATACTCAACAATTTATATCTTCTAATGGTCATCATTTTCTGGTGTATCTGCCTTTTTATATTGTTTTATTTTCCCGTCCAAATTGCCCCGTTTTGATTAGTGGAAATAAACAAGGGAATGCTTTGTTTTGAGATACTTTTTGAGGTAGATTTATCAATAAGTACTAAGAAAAAATAACCATTAATAAAACGTAATTTTTGTATAAACTAAATATCTAACTTAATAGCTTAATACCGACTAAATTAAATCTAAAAAGGCCCAAGTGCCATGGCGCCCAAAAGCAAAAGGCTGCGCAGCATTCCCTCGTTGAATGGCGATGGCGATTCGTTGAGAGATAGCTACCACCCCTTAATCAATAACATCTAAAAAAAATGTTCAATTTACACTCCTCATACCACGATATGAATAATAATAATAATAATACATTTATTTATTTCTCCACCACATACGTAAACGGTTGTACCTTGTTTTGTCTAACAACTTTTTGCCTATTTTCAGTTTGCCTAATGTTAGATAAACTAATATTACTTAACCTAATGTTTCATTTTACCTAATTTTCATTTTAGAGTTTACATACAACTTACTTTAAGTACATAATTTTGTTTCGCCTAATTTTATATTACCTTATTTTCATTTTGTATAAACTCATTTGATATAATGTTTGACTGACATAATTATATTTTGCCTAACATGATGACGAATGAATGATAACGTTAGTTAATTCTAAAATGTTAAGTATTATAAAACATAGTCGGTTCTGGCGCTTCGCCGGCCGCTGCCGCGGCACGCTCGCTTCGCTCGCTCGGCTCGCGCACTGTAGGGTCGCAGTTTTACCTAACGCTCCTCCTCGCTTCGCTCGTCGTCGTACCTATTCCCTGTATGTTTAGTATTGTTATTTGCTTGAACCAAATAAAAAAATTGTAGAATATTATGGAATAATTAATTTCAATTTTAACCTACCTAATTAACCTTTTTTATAATAAACATTTAGGTACCAAAATTAGGCATAACGTTAGTAAGCAAAACAAATATTATGATAATTCAATATTAGACAATCCAATGTTAGTTAAAACGTTATTCGACTATATGACGATTAGCTAAAATAAGAATCGACAAAGTGAATTTTCGATAAAATAATATTCGAAAAAACAAGAGTTATGCAAATGATCACTTAGTAAAAATGAAAATTCGACAAAATAAAAATTATGTATAATGAAATTATACAAATTAACTTTAGACAAACTATTCATTATAGTAAAAGTTGTTAGACAAAGTGAAATTAGGCAAAACATTTTTAGACAAGTCAAGGGAATACCTACGTAAACAGTAATTAAATTAAAAGTACTTACATGTTTTCTTATAGGTAGGTACATACCTACATATAGTGTACTAGTGTGGCGAAGACAGTACCCAAACTTAGTTTAAAACTTTTTTTATTACTGTTGTCTATATACTTATGTGGTGGAGAAATAAATAAATTTATTATTATTATTATTCATATCGTGGTATGTATGAAGTATGAGGAATGTAAATAGGTAAATACGTGTGACAGGTCCCCAGGTCTCCAACCCTTACATACATATTCAATTAACGTTATACCTACCTAATATAAAACGAATACTGTGCTAACTTGGAGTATTAGGTACAAAGAAAATAAATCTATCATTTTAGGCGATAGCAAATAATAAAATTACTTATGCTAATTTGGACACGTGGAACGTCAATCAACGTTAAAGCAAATTGAGTACTTCTGTTTAACGAAGAAAATATTTGGAAAATTCTGCGCAGTCAGAGAATGACAAAAATGTCTGCTGAATTCTCATTTGACTGAAATTGTTCACTAAAGATCTTCATTCTTTTAAGGTAAAAGAAAGAGAACTAGGCAATGGGCATAGTACACAAATTATAAAAATAGACACTAAAGAAGCCTTCGTTTGTCCGGAACGACTAAACTTAAATGTTGTTTGGTTTGTAAAGCTAAGATATTTTTAGAAACGTAAGTCAAATACTCTATAAATATTTTATTGTTCAATAAAAAGTTAAGGGTGCGCGTATAATGTATAAGAGTTCAGAGTTCCAATAACAGGAGGGCACGCCAGATTATCGACATATATACTCATCTAAAAAGGATATAAAACCGGCCAAGTGCAAATCGGACTCGCACGCCAAGGGTTCCGTACAAATTATTACGCCAAAATGTAGGTATGATGTATATGCTATAAATAATTATAAAATAAAAAATAAACCTGTATACATAAGAAAACAGTGTTATATAGAAGCTTCTAAGCATATTTTACGCAGTGTGTGCAATCCCCACAATTTTTAATTTTCTTGTTGTAATAGCATTATGTAAAAATTTCAGCTGCCTATCTATTATAGTTCCTGAGTTGTAGAACTGTGACAGACAGACAGACGGACATTGTAGCGAAATTAACCTTATTCCGTTTGTTACCCTTCAGGTACGAAGCCCTAAAAAACGAAAAGTGAAGCGGGTGTAGTGGTTTTGTTTTATTTCGGTAAATAAAAGATCATTTCGAGATAAATACAATCACCGCTGCGCTCGTGTACGTAAAAAATATAAAAAGTATAGATAACTATAAAAAGTAAAACCGACTCCAAAAAAATAAAAAAATAACGAAAAATGGAACCGACTACAAAACCCTTGAAAATATTTTTCTAGGTACCTACTAGCTCGAAGTCGGTGCCTCAGCACGAGCCAGCAGGAATGGAACAATAGTCGTCTACCTCACCTACATACTATGGGTTTCAATCCATCTTGCTGGGTCATGCTGAGTCACCGACTTCGAGCTAGTAGGTACCTAGAAACATATTTTTAACGGTTTTATTTTTCGTTATTTTTTTGGAGTCGGTTTTACTTTTTTGTTAACAATTTTCTTTATTTCTCACTTTTTAGTGATTCGTAGCCAAAGAACATCTCACAACGATTCCATTAAGCCCAAACACGGCTTAGGTACGTTGTTTAATAACAGAGTTCCGTTGCCTACCTTCCGGCTTCAGCATCAGATCAGTTCGAAAGAATCATTAACTTAAAGCTTCTGTTTATAGACGAGCGAGCATTACTTAGCTTTGACGCGTTCCATTGGTCATCTACGGTCTTCTTCATTAGGTCCAGTTTACCAAATGATACTTACTGAATGTAAATGCTTATTTTAATGCTAAAAATGCCAAAATCGCCATAGGTGTTTGGGCCAATTTGAGGTTTGCCCTCGATTTCCCTAGGATCCCATCATCAGATCTTGACTTGGTGACAATGGGACCACCTCAGAAGAGTACCCTTTCAAATAAAAAAATAATTTTGAAAATCGGTCCACAATTGACTGAACTAGGATCTTGTTTGCGATTTAGATTTATTTATTACATTATTAAAGTGCTTGTTGGTAATTAAAAGCACAAACAATTTAATATGTTCCGTGGGGCAGAGAATATCATAAATAGGTATCCCGGAATTCCCGGTTTTAATATTTCCACGTTCCCTATCGCATGGATGATCGCGCAAAATTCCAATAAATGCTTATTGATGCATAAAATGCTCAGGAATTTATAAATATACGTCTAAGTGTAACTCTACGTTCGGACTTATCCTTTTTCTGTAATAATGAATATTTTTGTCACTACAAAATATGGTAAAGCACCTCAAAGTCTCAAAACAAAACTAAATCAAAATAAATTGATATACAATATTTAGGGAAATGTCACACCGTACCAGAGCATCACTATACACATGTTAATAATTTCTTAGTTAGCGGCTATGATAACGCTGCAGCAATATATGCCTCCAAAACGATAAATCTAATCCATTAAGTTAATTAAACTTCTGCAGTTTTTCATAGATCAGATACATTACTTTCATAAACATCAGTCACTTTAAGCCATATAATATAAACTTTCTACACATTAATGTCTACATTTACGTATTATGAACGGGTCTGTGATTTTGTAGGTAGGACAACTTTTCTTAATTCAGGACCGTGCAGTGTTTCGAGATTAAAGGTATTCCTGTATGCTCTTACTTAGAGTTTTATTTACTCACTAGAATTAAGGAAATTCTGATAATACATGTCGACGATAAAGAGTAGGTAAATACTCGATCTTTATTTATTTATTAATTTAATAGACACACCAACAAAGTACAGAGCAATTACATTTACCACTTAAAATTAATAGTAAACTCGCCTAGCCCGTACCTCAAATCTTGGTTTATCTTGGTAGTAAAGCTTTACATTGCTTCCTTGAATACATCGTTTCTAGAACCTAGATACTACAGTCATATTATAGTGTTAAGTTATATAATACTCGTAAATATCCATTGCAAATTGCAACAACATGGGTAAGTACCAAGAAATTTGTAGTCGACAAGTTGCTCAATAATATTACAGTCTTGTCCTAGTTATGGTTCATGAAAATAACAACAAAATTTTGTTTGCGTAAAAGTCAGTGTAAGAGCAGCATGGCATACACGATCAATAATTTCGTGTACTTAAGTCAAATTAGGTACTATCACATTAATGTGATATTTTGACAGTTTTCCCTATAGGTATACTTTTTAGGGTTTCGTACCCAAAGGGTGCCAATGGAACCCTATTACTGAAACTCCACTGTCTGTCTGTCTGTCCGTCTGTCACAGGGCTCTATCTCTTGAGCCGTAATATGTAGCTAGGCACTTGAACTTTTCACAGATTATGTATTACAGTGGCCGCGACAACAACAAATACTAAAAATAAAATAAAGTTACAAATTAAAGGAAGTCGTCATACAAGAAACGTTTTTCATTCAGCGGTTTTTGATTGCTAGGCTGCCAAGATGACGGCCGTCAGTTGCTAGGGCCAACGCCCGTGACCCTATGTTGTTTAATGTTTAACTACTTATTAATTTGCGATTTTATTAGTGCTATTTTATAAAACCTTCGATAATTATAATAATTGTCTCTAAGACCGTTGTTTATTTTTTTGTGCAGCATTAATACTAATGGAACAATTTATGATCCACAAACCTCCGACACACACTACACACACTTCACAAAAGCCAACTTCAATAAAGCACTCACAGCCGCTGTATTTAATGTTTTTTTACATTAATAAATGTCCGTTTTAATACATACGAAGTAACACTATTTATTAACAAGGTCAAAATTAAAAATCCGGTTAAGATTTATTCACTAATTCATAATAAGTATGCGCCATTCGACCGAATGAGGGCTATCGTTTTTTGTCTCACTAGATGGCGCACTGTTGCGTGAGGTTTTTAAGTGTGGCTTTCAGAGTCTGTTATTACGGGCGTTAAAAACAAAGTTTAGATTAAATCATATTTAAAACACCTTAAAACCGTACCATAAAAATATCCAGCAACCACAGTGTTGCTTAGTCCCATTTTGTTCGGAAAAAAAGGGGCAAAAGTTTCGAAAGACAAAACTGTCTCAAAACAAGACATTCATTGCCGGTAACGCATAATTGCCACAATTAATCTCGGTAATGCAAAATATTCACAAAAAAAAATTAATTATAAATAAACCCGCGTAGCTCACCCAAAATATGAGATTTGACATTTCGGAGACCTCACGCTACACTAGCGCCTCTAGCGGCAGTTCATTCGCGATAGCCCTCATTGCACGTTTATCCACTTTTTTTTTCGGCGCATGGCAAGAGTCTTAAAGTCAGGCTCCGACAGGGCGACAGCCAAAGAGGATGAGAATTTAAAATTGTTCTTTATTCAAAATACTTGCACCTAGTGCTTACAATTTGGTGATATGTTTTTATTAACTTGTAATGTAACTAATTATGTTTGTTCAGGTGGAATACAATAATTTAAATAAAATATTAAATATTTCAACTTAAATTTGAAGTGAATATCTTCAACCGATTGAGCTGAAATTTTGCATGCATGTATAAATCCGATGACAATGCAATATTATTATGACGTAGAGCTGATCTGATGATGAAGTTAGATGTTGGCCATAGGAACTCTGTAATAAAACGACACGACCGCATCGATTTTGGTCTCATTTGATTCATCTTGACGATTACCTACTTTGGTAACCAGGGGAAAAAAGTACCGCCAACAAAAAAGCTTGTATTAGATTTTTTTACAAAAAAATATTACTGAACTACTTGTTTTTAAATCATTGTTCGGAGGTGCGGAACCCTTCATGCGCGAGTCACTCGCACTTGACCGATTTTTTATATTACCCGACTGCCCGGAGCCAGGGCAAAAAAAAACCACCTGAACTGATAATTTTTTAAAGTCGGTAAAAAATAGGAACCACGAAAAATATTGTAACTTCGTTATTTGAATTCAGAATGTTATCCCCTGTTTACTTTCTCAAAATCCGATTTAAAACTTTGATAGAACATAATTTGGGTATGTCATTGATTTGCGTCATCTTCGTCTCTACACCATGCTCTACACAGCGTAGAAATCAATATATATAGCTACAGAACCAGGAAGACGTTACACGCGCTGTGTTTTGAACGATAATATGTATTTATAATATAAAGGGCCTAACATGCGGCGTAGGTACATTTTACGCTATAAACGACGCACGTTTCGCGAACGCACGTTTGCGGCGCCATAGGGAAGATTTCCAAAAAGCCAGCCTGCGCGTAATTTACGCCATGTGTGCTTTTAGATAGGGTCAGTCCTACGAGTATTGACGTGTAGTGCGTGCTTCGAATTCATTCTTGTTATTCGTAATGAAGTTTAGCTTACTTTCGTTATTTTATCCGTTATTATAAAAGAAAAATGCGATATTGCTATCAAGTTTTACTTGACTGCTCTCAAATTATTATACGATAAAAATGATAAAACAGATATTTTGTGGACCTTGAAATTAAATATTTCATATATTTCAGTTGAATTTAATATGAAGGAAAATATTATGGAAGTAACGAAAAAACTTTTGACATTCATCCTTTCTATTTCCAAGACTAACGGGTATTACATTAATCCAATTTATTGTTTATTTAACATGTCCACATGCTCGAATACGCCGTGGTCATTTACAGTCGCCCATTCATCTATTAAAACTCAAACTCTAATTGTTTAAGCCAAGTACAGATTTATGGAATATTTTTTTGCCACGGTTTTGTCGGGTAAGTTCATATTTATCTTGTGATCTCAAATAGCTTCAGTAAATTCAGTAAGCTAGCTGAGAAAGGAAGATAAATACGAAATTTTCCG
Organism: Choristoneura fumiferana; assembly: GCF_025370935.1. NCBI lineage: Eukaryota > Metazoa > Arthropoda > Insecta > Lepidoptera > Tortricidae > Choristoneura > Choristoneura fumiferana. The sequence continues at coordinate 9,595,721 of NC_133494.1, forward strand.
ACAAAATACGATGGAAAAACATTATTCACTAGGTACAGCTGTACGTAGGTGTGTAGCATACCTGTAGCGGAGCCGGTGTTTTCCTGCGTATTTATGACGCTGCTTTGCTGAACTATGGTCGTAGCGGCTGCAGCATTCATTTGTCCAGAGCTTGGAGCAGATTTTTCAGGAGGTGGTTGGGTTATCTTCATATAAGGCGTAGGGGTGGCCGGGAGGGATAGAGGAGAAGACAACCGCAACGGCGACGTAGGGGTTCCTAAATTGGATGGAAGAGACAGTTTTGACTCCGAAGAAAGAAAGGTTTTGGGCACAGAAAACATGTCAGCATTCTCTGAAGACTCAGGAGTACAAAGGACGGTTGGTAAGGATACTTTGAGAGATCCATTTCTCGTTAGGTTCGTGTCTTTTTCTTCAGGCGGCGGGTCGGCCATGTTTATCTGTAAAGAACAAAAAAGCAATTTTTATAGCATAGGTACAGTACAACGTATTTGTGTGACATATCAATATCAACCTACGCGGCTACGTGCAATAGAGAATTGACGTGTAGGTAGGTATATTTTAAGTCGACGCATGTATAAAACCGGCGGCATGTCTTAAGCCTTCTGAATAGGTGCGGTACATCGCCAAATAATAAATAGGTAAAAACGGTTCGTACCTAATTTCAGTCTTTAACATACAAATTACAGTTTAAATGTTCTCCCTAAGACCGACTCACGCACTGAGCAGTTTTTACTATTTCTTGATTTGCAATAGGTACATCTATTAGGTATTATTCCCAGTTTGAGGTTTGTATGTTGAATCGTAATGGAGATAGAACGATAACAATACGTTTTTCTGTACATAAGATGGTTTTTATCCCAGAACATTCCATTCTTCTCGTGGGATAGATAACGATAAATGAACTCATCGCAGACGGAGTCGCAAGCAAAAAGCTAGTTTATTATAAACTAACTTTTAGCGTTTTAAGCCTGAAGAGGTAACGGACAGGCAGAGATAGTTACTTTCGTGTTTATAATATTAGTAAGGATAGGTAATCTATTCCACCGAAGAACCGCAAGAAAAGTTCAATATCTCAAAAACGGCTAAACCTATTTTGATAAAACATGTGTTAAATATATTAATTTAACGATTTATATAAGCAGTGCCATCTTGTCCAACCTGATGGTACTACTTTCCCTTAAGATCTACGAGATCTACCAAACGGTTGTATTTTATCAATTCGTTCTCTAAACAGCCCAAAGAGGGCGCTGTTAAACTAGTATATAAGGATTGTCTCGTAGAAATAAAAGCCTTTTTTTTGCCACCACCGACTGCAACGGTCGGCACCAAACCGATTAATCTGTTTTTTATTCTTCCAAGAATTCCCCTAAATTAACAACATGTCTAAGAATCATCGCTAGAAACATTGCTTTCAAATAAATAAACCGCATTTTAATCAGTTCACCCGTTTAAGAGCTACGGTGCCACAAACACACAGACACATATCGGTCAAACTTATAACACCCCTCTTTTTGCGTCGGGGGTTATGATTAAATAAGTAGGTATTTATGTACATATTATTATAGCCTCTTTATTTCCATTTTGAATTAAAAAACAATCATAAATGCATGCATTACATATCCAAATCAATCATTGCATTATACCAATTAAGTATTACATATTTAAAAAAATACATATAGTATCGATTATCGTGAAAATATTTTCGTTCTGCATAACCTGCTTGAGGATAAAAAGTTGCCAAAAGTGGCAAGAATGGGTGATAAAATAATGAAACACGTCTCGCTAAATATATGTGCGAAGATTCAATAAACAGTTATACCTACTTACATGTCCCGATGCGTTATTTATATTACGAGTATAATAATATTTCGTGTTATCTTTTATTTCAGTTTCACCGTTATGTCTCTCATTTCACGTACCAATATAAAAATAATATGCCCGATTGAAGCAAGAACATGATACGACCTTGACGATAGGCATCGCTCTTTGTAATCCTATTCAGGATAATATCGTAGAAAATTAATCGTTGGGAACGAGGTCGTTAATGTTCGACGAAGGTAATAGTATATTACTGCAGAGGGCGGGAAAAGTCATTTCGTGGATGAGTATGGTTTTGAAGGACAAGAAATTACATTCCTGCCGAGGCCTGTATACTGCTTTTCTCCAAATATGCGAGGAAATAAAACGAAAACATTATATTTATTCGACATAATATGTTTATATAAAGTTAAATGGTCAAACTATTGAATTTGTAAAATCAACAGTATTTTTAGGAATAACGCTCGATTCTAAACTACAGTGGGGACCTCACGTCACAGCAATCGCGGGTAGATTGAGCTCTGCTGCTTTTGCAGTTTGGAAAATACGGCAGCTAACCGATGTGGCGACGGCACGGTTGGTGTATTTTGCTTACTTTAACAGCATTATTTCGTACGGCCTTATTTTATGGGGATCTGCTGCAGACATTGAGTCAATTTTTATCTTACAAAAGAGAGCAATTAGAGCAATTTATAATTTGAAGACGCGTGAATCTTTAAGATCTTTTTTAAGGAAACAGATATCCTAACCCTGCCGTCGCTTTATGTTTTTGAAATAATCATGTATGTTAGGAACAACATATGTGATTTTCCCACTAACATCGATAAGCCAAAGGCTACTAGAAACACAGGGAAGCTTACAGTTCCATCTTACAGACTGGCTAAAACCAAAAAGTCTTTTCTGGGAAATTGCATACGTTTTTATAATAAAATTCCAAAAAATATTATAAATGAAACGGATACAAAATTCAGATCTATTGTCAAGAAGACATTAATATCAAAGGCGTATTATAAAGTTAATGATTATATCATGGACAGGGATATTTGGAAATAATTCCGATCCGCATTAGCGATCCCTTCAAATAGCGAACCTACTGTGTTAAAAATAAAGCTGTGTTAAAAATAAAGTTGTGTTAAATACTTGTGATGTATACATGTCATTTAATAATATTGTGAATCTGTTTTAAAAAAAATATATATACCTCGTTGAGTTTCTTGCCGGATTCTTCTCAGCAGAGGTTTTTCCGAACCGGTGGTAGATTTTTTTTGACATTCATAAGTGCTTGTTGTAGCCTAAATTTAATAAAGATATTTTGACTTTGACTTTGATAACAATCTACCTACAATGTCAACAAAATTAACACTTTAATAGTAATAAAAATATACTGATAAGATGCTGCGCTACGAGTTAGGAGATTCTGGTGTGCCCATTAGGATATTTTCGTCACTACTTTGTAGAACTCATTTTATTTTCATAAAAGTAACACGGCAGAAAATCTTTGACAAAATGAAATTAACGTTCCCGCCTCAATTTCGACATTAAAGATTTAGGTCCGAATCGTATATTTGGTTCCACATAAAATATAGTAATCAAAATAAATTAAAAGAAAACTTATAGGATTAGTAAATATAAATGTTAAACATTTTTACTTTTAGTTAAAGCGGCAATTCCAAAACGCACAACATTAAAAAAGCGGCCAAGTGCGAGTCGGACTCGCCCATGAAGGGTTCCGTAGCAGCAAGTAACATAATATAAAAGTTTCCTTTACTTAACGATTTATGACGTATTAAAAAAAATACTTATTAGATCTCGTTCAAACCAATTTTCGGTGGAAGTTTGCATGTAATGTACATCATACATTTTGTTAGTTTTATCATTCACTTATTTTAGAAGTTACACACATTTTACCACTTTGGAAGTGTCTCTCGCGCAAACTATTCAGCTTAGAAAAAAATGATATTAGAAACATCAATATCATTTTTGAAGAACTATCCATAGATACCCACACGTATGGGTTTGATGAAAAAAAAAAATTGAGTTTCAGTTCTAAGTACGGGGAACCCCCAAAATGTATTGTTTTTATTCTATTTTTGTGTGAAAATCTTAATGCGGTTCACAGAATAGGTACATCTACTTACCAAGTTTCAACAGTATAGTTCTTATAGTTTCGGAAAAAAGTGGCTGTGACCTACGGACGGACAGACAGACAGACAGACATGTCGAATCCATAAGGGTTCCGTTTTTAGCCATTTGGCTACGGAACCCTAAAAACATACATTTGTTTCAAAATATTTAGCAGTCCGAGAAGATAATTAAGTCTAAATACCTTATTATGATTTGGACACAATCATTATGGCATGAGCGAAACGTAGAAAACAAAGTTTTTTTTTAATCTCGGTTTTTGTACGTGATTATGGACAATTGGCTGGCTGTTTGGTGAATTTTCGGTCTTGGATTAAATTAAAAGTAAAAAAACCTGCACAATAATAAAGACTACCTGGACATGCCACTTATAAAAAAAAATATATCGCATCAACGCAACGCAGAACATTTCCGAGCAAGTTGGAGAAATAGTAATTTTCTGTTGCCATAACCCATATTACTTTATTAGTAAATTGGAGCACAGAATTATTAGCATACTTTGCCTAAGAATTCGTAGACTAATCCGTCGCTAATAACATTAATAATAATAAATCCATTTATTTCGGCCAACTTGGTTACTTTGGCCCATACAATAAATACCTTACAGACTAATATTAATTATACATATGTATGTATAATTAATATTTAAAACTAATTAGGTGATAAAACGGCGTAAGATGGTGGACAGTTCCACAACTCAAAAGTTCAAGTATACATACACTGTTTTTTTGTTTTCCGATAGCTTCGATTGACGTCTCAGTTCATTGAGATAAACAACCTGATAAATATACAAGTAAAATAATTCCACAGTCGTTTGTTAAATCCAAAAACTTGGCGAGTGAAATTGACGTAACACATAGGAGACATGAACGTTACATGAAACGTTAACGTTTCATATCTCCTATGAGTTACGTCAATTTCACTCCCAAGTTTTTGGATTTAACAATGACTGTGGAAAAACTCTCTTTTTAACCATCTTTTGCTTTAAAAAAACGTCATATCATAATCATAAATTAAGAACTATCTTAATTCTTGATTATTTTTAAACAATAAGTTAGTTACTAGTGTTTTGGAGAAATTAACTTCATTTGACAAGTTGAACGTTCCCTTACAGTTAACGGACATAAAAATAACACGTTGTAAGTACATCGAAGCTTAACAATTAAAGTAATTAATAGTAATTAAAATAATGTATAAAAGAGCATTTTAGAATCACTTCCATAGAATATCCAAAGATTAGGATCACTGTAGGAGACAATCTTCTTTTGCGTCTAAAAAGAATAAATTACAGCAGAGAGGATGCAAATCCGGAGCTCGCTTGTCTACACTTTACACTTATGTGACGAAATCTGTCACATATTTGTCACACGACCAGCGAGCCAAAGAAATCTGTTTTTTTATTTATATACATTTACAATAATATTAATAAATCTATTTTTTATGTTTATCACAAGTGTAAATACGTAAACATAATAAAGCATAAAAAATGGCGTACCGATCAAAAAAAGGCTGATTCGTCTTTCTGTTTAAGGTGTGGTTGTGGCGTCCACTTTTTTAGTTTAACTAGAATTGGAACTTCATACTAAAAACGATTGTTATTGTGGCGCTCAAAAGCCGGTCATCCAGCCGTCACCTCATTGTACTTCACGCCCGCTAGACTCGGCCTCGTCTGGTGGCATAATAACGTCGTCGCCACTACTATTGAAATTGAAGCTTGGATGTAGAGAGAGACGGCAAGTCTACACCATGACGTAAGCTTAGCCGTGCGTTGTTGTGGTGAACCCAACGAGTCGAGTCGACGAGCAGTCCTCGACGCACTGTCCTATCGCGACAACCGCTTGTCGCCCCGCTATTCGCTGCACAACAACGTTAACTAGCACCCAAGTGTTTTCAATTTGTTATGCCAAATTGAAACACGTACAATATTATTAAATTAACTTTGATCGATAAACTCAAACGTGCTCGCGAGTTTAAATATAACCCAGTGAATACATTGTTTATGTAAACATGGCTACATCAGATATTACGATGAAACCGCTCGGGATGAGGGTAAAAGTGTTACAAGTATTCAGATTTGTATTCGCTAGTATCTTCAAGATCTTCTGTACCTTGTACTATGGAAAGAGTGGAGAGAATTTTCCGCCGATAACCGCTGACATTCTGAAACTGCCGGCCGTCGAGGTCGCAAACAAGATCAGGAATAAAGAGGTGGGTATTGTTCACTTTTTTATGTTACCTATTCAGATGCGGTTACAGAGTATTACCTAAATAAGTAATTCGCGGGAATAATAGTACATTGTGTCTTAAGGGCGGTAAATTAGGAATTACGAACGAAAGTCTATTAGAAGCCCGAAGTCGAAAACTGAGTTCTTTCATTAAAGAACTCATATTAGAACACATCTCATACTCATACTCATATTAGGTACCGCCGGTGTGACATACAATGTTTTTCATCACATTTGTGAGTAAAATAGTATACGTACAATACAATAACTCTGTATTGCACACCAACACAGTAAGCAGTACAGAAAACAGGTATATTTGTAAGACAAAACATATTATTTTTACCAAAGCACCCCGGCGCCGCCCCCCTGCCCTGCAACAGCGTGCTTGGGGAGCTACTACGAAATTCGAAGTTTGTATCGTACCGTCCCTCTCACTCTTGTATTAAATTACATAAATGTCAGCGGGACGGCAAGATACGACGTTCGAATATAGCACTTCGTTCGTAGTAGGCATAGCCTATACTGAATAGGTGTATCGGGCCAGAGCTGCGTGTGGGGTGTTGTGTTGTGCTCGTGCTCCGCGTGCAGCAGCTGCTCGCCCAAACACAGTACACGCAATAGCTCATAATACGCTTAGGCGTTATACGCAATGAAAAGGCCCTTGGGTTCTATTCCGGGGGTTGCAACCAAGTTAGTTTGCATGTTACGACACTGTTTACGAACAAGTGTGATAAAAATAATGAAAACTTAACAAAAAATGTTTACTTATCTTACACAGATTAGATTACGGGTTTCTTACACATGTAACACCGGGTGGGTGTCGTGACTATGACTAATAATTAATAGTTGTCATAAGATTGTGACTATTTTACAGCAACGAAACAGTTTATAAGAGATTAAAAAGAATCGACAGCGCTGGTTGGCCGTGACGCATATTTTTATTAGCCACGAAGCCAATGGCATTGATAAAGAAATGTTATTTCTTAACTGGTCAAGAAAACATGGTGACATAACGGCTGATTTGTTAAATGGTACGAGTATTATCAACTAAGGATAATCGACATCATCATCACCTCGTTGGAAACATAAGAACCTATTTTAGCATGGGAGACGGTGATTAGCTCCAAACACAACTCAACAGAACTTTGATACCAAAACGATGATTTGCCGGTAGTTTAATAAATTCTATATGTAATCAAATCAAATTAATAACAAGTTTCCTCCTCGATGGTGAACATAAATAACTGTATTAAAAGTACCGGAACTCTATTTCGTGTCAACGTAGGTGTGGTCTATAGGTACGCACGCAGTAGTGTGGAGTAAATTTTATCGTCAGGCCACCCGGAGAGCAAATATAGTGTAAAGTACAATTCAATAGAATATGTCAATTTTCTACATATTTAAGACACCCTATCGTGGGCACACTTGATTATATATGTCCCTATTGTTGCAATTATCATCTAAAAGGAATCAAAAAAGAATAATAGTCACATCACAAAGCCTTAGGCAGCCCGGTGTTTATATTAGTAGGCTGGAAGTGTCTACAGGATTGTCAGATTCTATTGAATTGGAGTTTAAGCTTGGTATGTTTTCGGATGTAACTTGCTATTACTGACTTCACGTAATAGAATAAGGCAACCCAGTGGGAATCGATTTGTTACGACACTGACGCCACGCCTCAGGTCCATATCCTGATTAGAGTCTCCCCACATCTATCGACGCGGAATCGGCTTCAGCCGATCAAAAAACGCTTTATGTCCACGTAATAAAAGCAAAAAAGACGTCTTACCGTGCGTGCTTGCGTGCGTGCCGAGCCGATCGACGTCTTTTTCGCTCTTATTGCGTAGACATAAAGAGTTTTTTGATCGGCTAAAGCAGATTCCGCGTCGGTAGGTTTGGGGAAACCCTATATAGAGTACCCATTTTGTGAATACTGTAGCGTTCTCCCTTGTGGTGTGGACTCTATTTTTTTACCGTCTAAAGGGGGAAAGAACTGCAGGGCTACTACGAAACTCGAAGTTCGTATCGTACCGTCCCTCTCGCTCTCGTATTAAATAGTGTAAGTGTCAGAGGGACCGCACGACACGAACTTCGAGTTTCGAGTTTCTTAGTAGCCCTGCTGGGTCTACAACTTGATGTTCGCACATCAAAACAGGTATCGCAAAATAAAAAGTGAATTTTGAACAAACACTGAACAAAAACAAGCTTAACTTTATTTGTTCCGTTTTATAAATTGGCACTGTGGACCTGGCTGACGACTAAACAAAAGCAAACTGTGTCTACATTGTAGTTATAGTAATAGACATGTACCTAATTCCCGAATAATCCGCCTAATCGAAGGCACATACGTTAATTAGTTACGTCGTCCTAAATAAAAGTAGCACACAGTTATTGCTCCTACTGGAACTTATCCTACATAATTAACTTCGTTACAGCTAATTTTAAATAGCACGCGATGTCTTGTCTGCATTGTAGGAAATGTCGAGTAAAAGAGAGTTCAAACCTACCGGTAGACATAGTCTTTAATCCTCTAAATGAAATCACAAAGCGATGCGATTGGACCGAACTTTTTTATGAATAGAATAAAATGACGCCTCCGCACAACGACCTAAGAAAATATTTGACTCCCGTTCGGTCTGCGTCTTTTATCTGGCTAGGTGGGGTTTGTATCATTGATTGAATGAAATACCGCGTTTCCGGTCTTAATTAAGAGTCAATACATTTTAAAGCGAGTTTGTATCATTGATTGAAATACCGTTTTCCGGTCTTAATTAAGAGTCAATACATTTTAAAGCATTTCCAAAATAAAACATGAAAGGTTTTTTTAAATAAATAAATGACGACCGTTTCAAACTATTCATATGTCGTGCGTGCCCACACATCGATATGTAATTACTTAATTATCTGCCATTATATAAAAAAACAAGTATCTGTAGTGTATTATGGATGCAGCATATGTAAAGATGGATGTATTGATGTAGCGTGTAATCATCATCATCATCATCATCCCAGCCTATATACGTCCCACTGCTGGGCACAGGCCTCCTCTCAGAACAAGAGGGCTTGGGCCATATTAGTTCCCACGCGGGCCCAGTGCGGATTGGGAACTTCGCACGCACCATTGAATCGCTTCGCAGGTTTGTGCAGGTTTCCTCACGATGTTTCCCTTCACCGCAAAGCTCGTGGTAAATTTCAAATGTAGCGTGTTATAAATGTCCTGAATTGAATGCTTACGAATGGGCGCAGACAGTCACGTTTTTCAAAATGAATGTCACAATTAAATGTAGGTACATTTAAAGAGTTGTAATGCAAAGACGCGGTGAAGAATTACCGCAAATAATTTTCCGCTAATTAGTAAAACCATAAAGTTATGTTAGGTAGGTACCACAAAAATTAAACTTCCTGGTTGTTAAATACTTCTAAGAATTTCCACATGTCTGAGTATGTTTGACTACTTACATAGTTACGAGTATTTGATTATAAAATTGAGAACAGAATGTTTTTGAAAACAGATTTGACCAGTTTTCATAGTAGCTACGTTACAAGTCGGTATACTGTTAGTCATGAGAAGTGCCTTAACGAAGCGGTAGTCATAAGTCAATATGAAATGACATGATAAATGCGATATGCTTTCTTCACATTAAAAGAAAACTTGGCGTTAGTCTGCTTTGGCAAATTGGCACTGATGCAGAATTGTACATAGTTCATGTTTCACCCTTTTAAAATTCCGGAAAGCTTTTCGAGCATTGTGAGTGCCTTACAGTTACCAACTGTAATCAGAGGCGTCTTTAACTATAATTTGCAAAAAACGTCCGATATTAGATGCTCTAAATTCTTACATTGCGAAGTAAATTATTAAACTAATTTAATATATTGTCACCGCAAGTAATGGATAAATACTACTAGAAGTCAATGCGTAATGTTTTTTTAATATAGTCACTATCACTAAGGCCGAGGCCGCACTGGTAAGGCGACGGCGACGCGGCAGCGATGTGACTAAGGACGTCTTGTAGGCTTTTTTTAATCTCGATCTCGATTTAAGGCTTCAAGTGACAGTTCTTGTATGGACCTGACAGCACTTAAGACCACTTAAACCTAGATTAAAAATACTGCAAGTGGACGTAAAACAAACATTCTTCGAGTTATGTAAGCGGCCGCATTGATTAAACGACTCGCGACAAACTATTATAAACTAACTTTTTGCCAAATTTCATCCAAATCCGTCCAGCCGTTTCAGCGTAAAGAAGTAACAAACATACTCACTCACTCACAAACTTTCACATTTATAATATTAGTAGAATGAATGTTTGTTCTCTTGTCTTGAAGCTTTGATATGTATTTATGTATGCATTTATCTACATAACTATGTTTATCTGTTGCTAGTACCGTTGTTGTATAGTAAGTAGGGACTAGATAAATTAGTATCAATAACCCCCCGATATTTATTATTATTACAACAACATATATGCTTGTAAGTTTAATACCTGTCCACGTTTCAGATTACCAGTGTGGAGGTATTAGAAGCATGCAAACAACGCATCAAAGACATAAACTCAGCACTCAACTGTTTCGTCGAAGACCGTTTTGAGCTAGCGTTGAAAGAAGCCAAAGAGGCCGACGAACTCATTCGAGGTGGGACCATGACCGTCGAGCAACTAGAAAAAGAAAAACCCTTTTTGGGGGTACCTTTCACTACCAAAGATTGCATCGCCGTCAAAGGTAACAGTCGCTTTCGTAATTTAGATTAAGACTGAGTTCATAGTGAATGCCAATGCGTGGCTGTCTACTTAAAGTAGATTAAGGCTCCTCAAAAGTAATAGAAGCTCCTAACTATGAATAGAAAAAAAATAAAAATTAATCGTATGGCATACATTTAAAATAGGCTTATAAACATATCTATCGCCATCTTTGCCTATTTGTATATCGAAAAAAAATTAAAACACTGAACAGGTTATTATGTGACCGTCAAAGCCGTCAAGGGCAATTTATGAGGAAACAGCAAGTTGTTGCTATGACATACATTCAATAAAAAGTGAGAATGAGTATGTAAACAACTTTTATTAAATGTTATTTAATTTTTGGACATAGTCACCTTTTAGCATAATACACTTAGGGCTGTTTTACCATCCATTGATTAGCATTAACCGACGGTTAAATGAGATGCCGTCTCCGTCTATTCGAACAAAACAAATAGAGACGGCACACCTAACCGCCATTTAACACTAATCAATGTATGGTGAAACAGCCCCTTAGTATATCTTTTTACTAAACACAAAATTCCATTTTTAAAAAAGGTCTCATTTGAGTACTTAAAAAATCTTGTACTGCAGCGACTACCGCGTCCTCGTCTTCAAATTTCTGACCTCTAAGGTATTCTTTCAATCTCGGAAATAAGCAGAAATCGCTGGGGGCGAGATCTGGCGAATACGGAGGATGCTTAAGGATATCGAACCCAGCATCACGATTTACAGCCATTGCAACGGCGGACTTGTGTGCCGGAGCATTGTCCTGGTGGAACAGCACAACTTTCGAGTTTACCACGCCGTTTTTCGCGGATCTCATTGCGCAATGTTGCTATTTGTTTGGCATATAAAGTGCCCGTAATAATGGCTCCATGCTCGAGATACTTAATCATTACTACCCTTTTACCATCCCAAAAAACAGAGCCCCATGACCTTATCGGCAGATGGGCGGGCCCACCTTGAATTTCTTCGCAGTTGGATATGATGGCCTTTTCCATGTCATATGGAGTAATGATGGAGCCATGTTTCGTCCATTGCTATAAATCGCGCCAAAAAAAGTTCCCGGTCTTGCTGTATCAGGTCCAAAGCTTCTTGACAAATCTCGACTCTAGTTTGTTTTTGCGTGTCAGTAAGCATTCTGTTACCCAACGCACAGATACCTTTTTCATACCCAGCGTTCATGTAAAATATTATGCACGCTCCCCGTTGAAATCTTTACATTTTCAGCAATGAAACGAACCGTGACACGACGATCCGCCAAAACTAAGTTTTCGACTTTTTTCACAATTTCTTCAGTTACCTACTGCTGTAGTAGGGCGTTCGGAGCGGGGGTCGTCCATGGTCGATGTTCTTCCACATCTAAATTCGGCGCACCAACGTGCGACTTTTGAATACGGAGGAGCATTAGACCCTAAAGTGTCCCGCAAATCTTAATTGACTCAAGTATTTGATAACGGCGCGCAGTTCAATTTTCTACATTTTCGCTAACGTGCTCAATACCATTGCAAAGAAATTACCGTATTTTTTCCAAACAAAAGACAGTTTGTTTTTTAGGATTCCGTAGCCAAAATGGCAAAAACGGAACCCTTATAGTTTCGCCATGTCTGTCTGTCTGTCCGTCCGTCCGCGGCCTTGCTCAGGGACTATATCAATGCTAGGAAGCTGTAATTTTACACCAATATATATGTAAACTATGCCGACAAAATGGTACGATATTTTTTTTTTATAAAAAAGTTTTTTTGATTGACAGGCTTACATCACACATCGGGAGTTGTCCTTCGCAAAGATGTCATCGCCACAGACGACGCCGTGTCAATAAAGTTGCTGCGAAATAAGGGTGCCATTATTATTGGACTGACTAACGTGCCGGAACTTTGCATGTGGTACGGAATATCTTTTTTTATCAAATAGCTGGAAAACGAGCATGCGGGTCACCTGATGGTAAGTGATCGCCGCCACCCATGGACACCTACAGCATAATTAGGACTGCGGGTGCGTTGCCGGCCTAAAGGGGAGGGGGATAGAGGAGGGGGAAGGGGGGAGGGGAGTTGGGCCTCCGGATCTCCCACTCACCGTACGAAATACAGTAGCAAAACTACTTATTTCACGCCGGGATTCTGAGGGAGTGTGGTACTAACCTGGTCGAGCCGGCCCATTCATACTGCAGCCAGCAAGTGGTTACAGTTACAGTAAGGCTCTACCACATGTAAAGTTATAAATATCTTTATAACTTGTATTAATAAAAATGTTACACTTTAAATTCGTTCAAAAACAACATCTTGAGAATTTTTACGATTGCAAACGGTAAAACTAGCAAAGGTATTTGGGTGGAGTCGAAAAAGCTGCCACACGTTAACACCGGCTAGTTAATAAGTATGAAAGTTTCCCGTTGTTACTTAAAAAATAACCACACAATTATTTGGGTACCAAATTTTCATATCACAAAGGAATATTTTCCAGTCAGTCGTTTGTACTCGTATGTTTAACTATAATTTACTTCTATCTATTGATATAATATCGAAATGTGGTGTTTCAGGTGGGAGACACACAACCACATCTACGGGAGGACGAACAACCCATACAACACCACCAGAATTGTCGGAGGCTCGTCTGGCGGCGAGGGTTGTATCCAAGGTGCCGCGGGCAGCATATTTGGCGTTGGTAAGATCATACTTCACTCGTTTATTTACTTATAACTACTGATATCAGGCCAGATAATCATATATTATATTGTCTAACAGACTCGCAATCACAATCGTTTCCAACATTTCTTTCTGCCACACAGTATGGGATTAGGGTAGGTATACTTTGTTAAAGCAAGGCCTAATTTATCTAAAAGGAAATCAGACAAGACTGTGCGAGCCAAATTTTAAGGCTTGGTTAGAAATTTTTGGTATGCAAAGAATTTCTGCATATTCTGCAGTGCCTGAAGACTAGTCTTCAACCAATCTGTGTTGCCAGTGATGACCTATAGCTCTATGTGGTCTGTGATTGTTGTGTTGGTCTCTTGGAAAGGTTCAGAGTCACGCAACTAGCTATGGAGAGAGCTATGCTCGGAGTTTCTTTGCGCAAGAGAATCCGAAATACGGAAAATCGCCGAAGAACTAAAGTCACCGACATAGCTCGAAGAATATGCAAGTTGAACTGGCATGGCAAAGGGCGGGCCACATTGCTCGAAGAACAGATAACCCGGGGAGGGAATTCCTCGAGTCGCGACTACGAATTGGAAGACGAAGCGTTGTCAGGACTCCCACTAGGAGGATTGACGACATCGCAAGAGTAGCGGGCAACCAGTGGATAAGTTTCTTGCGGCGCATTCTTCTTGGCAATGATGGTCTTTCCGATAGCGCTGGTAGTTTAAAAAATGACGTGTAAAAGTGCCCATTGCGGCCTATTTAGGTACTGAATAAATGATTTCATTTGAAATTTGAATACAAGCGGCGAGTTTTCGTTAATTGTGGCATTATAAGGAGGAGGTCTTTATTCAACAGCAAAGAAAAAAAAATCTTTTAGTTCATTCAACGGTGGACGTGTTTCGGCTGATGATGAAAGAATTTCAGGATAGGTATTTTCGACAAATTGACTCTCACCTGAAATTTCACATAATCGCATAACTTTGGTCAAATAATGTAGTCGTTTAAATCATAATACCTACCTACTTAATAAATAAACTCGTAACTGAAATATCACCATTTACATGGCAGAATAAATGGAAATGTCCATTTTATTTTAGGCGGTATAAATACATTTTGACTTTACATTTCAGCGTGCGGCTTGTGGTTTTTATTGAAATTTTCCCATTAGCCATTCATTTTACTCCAACACGAGTAATTTTGTGCCACTTGAAATTAAATGTGTTGGGTTAACAGAATATAATACGAATTTTCTGGCGTTTCTTTAATTAAAGGGTATTATATTCCTAAACAGTCTGTGCTGACTTATAACTTTTATGACTCAATCAATAATGGCCGGTTTAACTAAACGGGAGGTTGTGAGTTCGACTCTAGCGAATAGGTATCTGTATAACTAATGATAATTAATATAAATGTTCAGTTTCCTTCATAACAGACAAATTATCATGATTTTTTTCTTATTAATAATGGCATTAACAAGAAAATATTTGAACTCATAATATTGTATTTCATGACGGTAACTACCTATTCAAAATATGATTTACTTATATTGTTAATTATTTATATTATAAGTATTAATTTAAAAATATGTTCGGTTCTGGCACTTGCTGACCGCTACCGCGGCACGCTTGCTAGCTTGCTACGCTCGCTCAGCTCGCGCGCTGTAGGGTCGCAGTTCTACCTAACAGTCCTGGCTTCGCGCGTCGTCTTACAGTCGAGTTTATAAATTTGTAAGGAAAATTTTGATGAAAAATATCTGAACACGACTCTATTGTTAACGGCGTAGAAGCGTGTTCAGATTACTTCAGATATTATGATCAAATTTTTGCTCACAAGTTTATGAACTTGACTGTACCTAACGGTGTTCTTCTTTAAATACATAATTTCATACCATCGAAAAATTTTCAAGTCCCTGCGCGTCAATAATGCGGATAAATAACACTTATGATTAAGAAATATATGAAAACAAATATTAGTATGAATAGGCAGCATCGAAAGTAGCTCGTTTTACAGCCACGTACTAATCGCCATGCAAGGTTGTCAATGTGTCACAGAGTAAAAAAGTGATCCGCTACCTTTGATGCTGACTGAACAAGGTGTATGATTAGTGATATTATGAATTCTGATGATTATGAGTTTCGATCGTTAGTATTGAACATTTTTATGAAGAGTAATCATTGATCATTATGCTGCAAAATGGTATGAGACTTCCGATAGTAGGGACTTAAAAAGTTATGTATGTGAAAGAACGCACTCATTTTGTTTCAAATGCCAGCCTAAGTTGCCTGTTGAGTGTGGTTTTGTTCACATTTCATTTTATCAAGTAGTTTTTTTTTTAAATCTTATTCCAGGTTCGGACATCGGAGGCTCCATCCGAATGCCAGCTTATTTCAACGGGATTTTCGGACACAAGCCATCGAGACACGTAGTTTCCAACGAGGGCCAGTACCCGATGCCCCAAACCGAGCTTCTGAACTCATATCTAGGTAAACTCCATTCAATAGAATCTGACAATCCTGTAGACACTTCCAGCCTACTAATATAAACACCGGGCTGCCTAAGGCTTTGTGAGGTGACTATTATTCTTTTTGATTCCTTTTAGATGATAATTGCAACAACAGGGACATATATAATCAAGTGTGCCCACGATAGGTGTCTTAACTATGTAGAAATTGACAAATTCTATTGAATTGTACTTTACGTGTACATTTTGTTCCTTTTCCCTTAAATTGTATTTTATAGATGCGTCTGATGGTTATGAAACAATTCATGGCTTACCGGAATGTCAGGGCCGGGAGGCAACCCTTTTATTTTATAGCTCGTAATAGTTTGTACTATAATCTAGAAGTTTGTACTAGAATCTCGGCAGTAGAAGTAGTTTTGTGTAGATTATTTAGAGCTTCACGACCGCTGCTCTACTTTTATGCTACTGTATTTATGTTACCTTTAAAATCAACTGACCTTGTAAATGAAACCGTCGACAGCAATCGGTTTTTCTTTTACTTAGCAAGAAATAATAAAAACACTTGGAAAATCGCACTTTCTTCAGGCTAAAGTCTAAGTTCATACCATAAGTTAGGTATTAATACCACTTTCACCGCCCGCCACATAGCTAATAGGTTTTTGTAGGTCGCGCACAAAAGTATGGGAATGTCATCTTCGTCATAAAGATTTACTAAGCTAATTATCATATTTCATGCTTTCAAAGCATGTTAACGATAATACAACAAGAAATCTTAGATTTTTGTATCTACGTGCCATAAAATACACGTAAGTAATAAATTCACAATCCCTTGCAATCCCAATGCAGGGTAGTAGCCTAGCAGCCCAGTCTCACTGACCTCAGATTCTACAATTCACTGTGTAGGTGAATTATTGTGCTGTACCTAACAATAAAATTATACAGCAGTACTGTAATATAGGACTGTTAGGGAGTGTTAAAAACTTATAGAAATACGGCATAATGTTATATGGTTTAATTGCTTAGCTTAGGTATTCCTTTTCCAGGCATAGTGCATATATAGCGACCACATAAATGTAGACAAATATTCGGCCTCGCTAAATTCACAATAAGCTACAAAATCAATTGGAGTCGTTAAAAATATTATTCATTTTTCCCTCGCTCCTATGGTTTACCTATGTGTAAACCATATAAAACTATGATTATGATGTAGTGGCGTATCTAAATTAGCGGTGCCTGGAAAAGGTTAAATTGGAAAGTGATAAGATAAATGAAGGATAAGAAATAAATACTCGTCAAGTAACGCTAAAATAATGCTGACTTAAAGTTTTTATATCATAGTCATAACATAATATAAGCCATAATCGTAACGAGCGTGCGAACGGCTCGAATAAGAATTTGCATCCGGCACTTTTTTACAAGGGTCCGGAATAAATGGCAGGCGTACGCAAACCGATCTGGCCTCGTTTTCTTGTAGAGCACTGCGACCCCGTCAATTTGGTAAATAACTCTATTACTATACTGCTCGCCAAATATCAATTCCGTATTGGAGTTTTACGTGTGCGTATTTAATGCATTGCATTTTTTCAGGTCTCGGACCAATGACGCGACATGCTGTTGATCTCAAACCCCTTTTAAAGATAATGTCAGGAGATAATGCAAGCAAACTTGATCTAGATAAAAACGTCGACGTCGGGAAACTAAAAGTCTTCTATCAGTTGAGTAGCAATGCTCCCATGACGGACTCTGTAGACCCAGAAATCACAACAGCGTTAAAGAAAGTCGTAGAGTTCTTTAGCGTCAAGTATAAAGTGGAGGCTGAGGAGAAAAAGTTTCAATTTCTTCAGAAATCCCTTCCGATTTGGATGACGACTATGAAAAATAAAGAACCTTTCGAAAGATTGATAATGGGAAAAGAAGGCACCACGGCGATTGTTCTAGAAATCTTTAAGAGTCTCATTGGATGTTCAGGTAACACGTTGATCGGTCTTTTCACGGCGTTGATGGACGGTGCTGGAGCAGAGATCGGCAGTGACAAATATAACTACCACCTCAAATTGCGTGACGATTTAGAGAAGATTTTCGTCGAGATGCTTGGAGACGACGGAGTGTTCCTGTACCCCACGCATCCGACGACAGCCCCCTACCACAACGAGCCACTGGTTAAACCTTTTAATTTTAGTTACACTGCCGTTATAAATTGCCTTGGGCTTCCCGCAACGACAGTTCCTCTGGGGTTAAGCAGCGAAGGTCTACCTATTGGAATTCAAGTGGTAGCTAATCACAATAATGACCGGCTATGTTTAGCAGTAGCTGAGGAACTAGACAAAGCCTTTGGAGGTTGGGTGGAACCAAGACACTGAGTAATTATTTTTCGATGCTATTACCTTACCTACCCACTACGGGCAATGATGGGACCATGGAAAAGTATGAGTACAATTCAGCACGCATTACAAAATAGGCTGTGGCTCGCTGTTTGTCGAGAAATATTTCGAGATACATTTTAAACATTGTTTTATATATTTTTTATATTAAATAATTTCTATACGTATTTTGGTTTTTATTTTAAAGTAGATGTTGCCCGCGATCTCAGGTTTTCTTTAAATCTCGGAAATAGGTAGAAATTACTGGCGGCGAGATCTGGTGAATGATGATGCTTAAGGATATTGAACCCAGCATCACGAATTGCAGCCATTGCAACGGCGGTCTTGTGTGCGGGCATTGTCCTGGTGGAACAGCACAACATTCGAGAGTTTACCACGCCGTTTTTCGCGGATCTCATTGCGCAATGTTGCTATTTGTTTGGCATATAAAGTGCCCGTAATAGTGGCTCCATGGTCGAGATACTCAATCATTACTACCCCTTTACCATCCCACGTTACCGGCAGATGGGCCCACCTTGAATTTCTTCGGAGTTGGAGATGATGACCTTTTCCATGTCATAGACTGCGGTTTCGTTTCAGGGTCGTAATGAATGGAACCATGTTTCGTCCATTGTTATAAATCGCGCCAAAAAAAGTTCCCGGTCTTGCTGTATCAGGTCCAAAGCTTCTTGACAAATCTCGACTCTAGTTTGTTTTTGCGTGTCAGTAAGCATTCTGTTACCCAACGCACAGATACCTTTTTCATACCCAGCGTTCATGTAAAATATTATGCACGCTCCCCGTTGAAATCTTTACATTTTCAGCAATAAAACGAACCGTGACACGACGATCCGCCCAAATTTTGTTTTCGACTTTTTTCTTAATTTCTTCAGTTTCCTGCTGTAGTAGGGCGTCCGGAGCGAGAGTCGTCCATGGTCGATGTTCTTCCACGTCTAAATTCGACGCACCAACGTGCGACTGTCAAATACGGAGGAGCATTAGAACCTAAAGTGCCCCACAAATCTAAATTGACTTGATCCGTAGAATTTTTTTTCAAAAACACAAGTATTTGATAACGGCGCGCAGTTAAATTTTCTCCATTTTCGCTAACGTACTCAATAGCACTGCAAACAAATTACCGTAGTTTTTTTTTAAACGAAAGACAGTTAGTTTTTTTCTTCATAGCAATCAGCTAGATAGATTAGCTTTACCGGCCAGTATTTAATTTCCTAATATTGAAAGAGTTTGCATCTCATTCTCACTTTATATTGAACGCCCCTCCCTCGTAGAAGTGATCTAGAAGATACTCACTCATGGCCGAGTACCCCGCAGATAAGTATCTACTTTTTTCCATCGAACCAAAGTTTTTAAGGAAAATAGGGAAGTTACTTACCTATTTATTTTCCAATACTTATTTGTTTTGATAACTTATTATAAGTTTGAATTTTGACATGTTTATTTTTTTATTACTTTATTGATTGTTTAAGACTAAACAATAAACAAAAGACTTTGTACAGTCGAGGTCAAAGATACCTTTACGTCGTACACTCTACTACCTTGTCGCTGTTAAGGTCACAGCTCTAATGAGCTTCGTGGACCACGCGACGTTCACTCGTTGACGATGCGAGGTCCACTCGTTAACGCGGCGTACACCCATGGACCACCTGGCACCGACCAGAACCACCTCGACTTTCGGCGTCCACTCGTTGTCGACAGGTGGTCCATGGGTGGACCTGGACGCCGCGTTAACAACGAGTGGACCTCGCATCGTCAACGAGTGAACGTGATCCGGTGACTGACGCTACAGAGTTGATGTAATGAGCGCATGCCCATACAAATCCATATAAAGAATACTATATACCCGCTCGCGGCGAGGCGGTGCTGATCGGGTGCCGAGTGGATCTAATGAGCTGTGACCTTTACTTTATGTTTGAACTATTGTATAAAATTAACAGATAGTATACCTACAATGACAAGACACTTTAAAATATATCTTTGACCTCGTATGGCTAAATCTGGCTAAATACGTGAAACAACCAATATTGTGTTATTCAACCTACCTATGTGTATACCGTATTTAATGCAAATAAAGTCCTACTGCATCCGATACAATTAAAACAATGCATGACGACGTGAGTCAGGTCAGCCTGACTGATAGCCTGATAGGTACAATCTAGTACCTAACCAACAACCAACCAAACCACAAAGCGATGCATACAAATACCGATACGGCTTTATATAACCTTTTACCTAATCGGTTATCGGTCGTTATTCACTATCGGTATTCTGTGCTATCAGTTTCAATATACGGCCTTATTCGTATTAGTGTAGAATATAGCAAAAAATATTTAGTCGTATTCATTCGTGAATGTTGGAAAAATTTTAATGTACCTAGTTACCTACCTACTAAAAAAGTAAATTTTAATGATGTTCAAAAGCTTGAAATCATATCGAAACAAATAAAAAACCATAATCACGAGCCAGATGCACTACGAGAAAGGGTTACTTGTGTGTTTTTAACCGACTTCAAAAAAGGAGGTTATCAGTTCGGTTGTATTTTATTTTTGTGTTTGTTACCTCAGAACTCCGTCATTTATGAACCGATTCGAAATTATTTTTTTTGCGATCGTATAGGAATGGCTTCAATTAGGTCCCATAAGCACCAAATCAGGCTCTGATGGTTGGATCTTAAGGAAATCGAGGGAACTCTTCAAATGTTGTAGGGACACCTATAGTAAATTGAATATATTTAGGAGTATAGTAACTCGTGCATTTGCTCTTGAAAATCATCATTTGGTGAAGTGGAACTGATGATGAAGACCACAATTGACCATCGGAGTTACTACTCAATAACAAGTATTTCACGGGTTGAATTTTAATTACTTTGACACAGTTGCTAAGCAATTTATGCTCCTCGTAATGCATATGGTAAAACGGGTAGTCAAGCACCAGGACTCAGGGATCAGGTAAATCACTGATCCTAAAAAGATACTTGGTTTTTAGGGTTCCGGAGCCAAAATGGCAAAAACGGAACCCTTATAGTTTCGCCATGTCTGTCTGTCTGTCCGTCCGCGGCTTTGCTCAGGGACTATCAATGCTAGAAAGCTGTAATTTTGCACGGATATATAAGTAAAGTATGCCGACAAATGGTAGGTACAATTAAAAATTTAAAAAAAAAAATTATTAGGGTACCTCCCATAGACGTAAAGTGGGGGTGTTTTTTTTTCTCATCCAAATAGTGTGGGGTATCGTTGGTCTTTTACAACCATTAGGGGTTTGCCAAGACGATTTCTCGATTCAGTGATTTGTTTGCGAAATATTCAACTTTAAAGTGCAAATTTTCATTAAAATCGAGCGTCCCCTCCCCCCCCCTCTAAAATCCAAACCGGTGGGTGGAAAAAATTTAAAAAAATCGGGACGGGAAAATATACTTACACTTGGAAGATTCCGTATAAAATACGAAATTCTTAGAAAAATATTACTTATTTTTTTCGTAATGGCTACGGAACCCTATTTTGGGCGTGTCCGACACGATCTTGGCCGGTTTTTTTTATAGATATGTTATGAATTACAAGCCGTTATTGCTCCCTTTTAAATGTAGGGAACTCTAGTGCGCGAATTCGGCTCCTTCTTGGGCGGTTTTAACTTCCTTTTGTGGATAGTGCTTCATTGTGTTGTGATACATGAACCCATTTGGAATTGAAATAATTAACATTAATTACAAGTGAAGCTAAATTGTGAGTGTTAAAAATATTAGACAGCAGACTTGACACAGTTCTGGCTAGGCAGTGCCTTTCTGCTGGGGAAGGTGGCGGCGGCGCGGTGTTGAGGCACAAACGAGGCGCTGCCTAACCTGGAATGGACACAACGCACGAATGCTCTGATTTTTTATCAAATACAAATTAGTTTATTTCACAGAAAACAGAATTTTACAACAGTAGGACTATCCGTCAGTGACCAAACTAGGCTGAGCCTGTAACTTGGCCAGCTGCGAGTGTGGTTGACAATTGTGTCGGTTGATCAATGACAGATTATGCCAGAATTGTTTGGTATGGCAGCAATATATATAGTGCAAAGGGTTTTCAGAAAGGCTTTTAATAAATAAGACCAATTTTTACTAATTACCTAAATTTTAATCAATATCATAAATAGAATCCAATTAGACACTTTAACAACATGTAAATTATGCATGCAATATTATGTGTCAGTTAATATCAGAAAACGTAAAGAAAACAAACAACAAATTTCTTAAAACCACTTAAAACCACAAATTGACACCTTGAATTTACTCCCATTATTTAAGTACATTAATAATTAAGTACACAATTTTTTAAATTAGAATTAGTGGAGTAGTCATTTCATGGTACAACTAATTAAAAACAGGCGTTTTCCACATGCTCGTTAACATCGGAACATGCTTATCCCCTTTGACAATTTCAACTTAATTTTTTAAACATATATTATTATATAACCATTATTCTATCCCATACATTATACATAGAAACATAGTGTACTTTAAGCTGGTGTTGCCTGGGGCTTATGAACATGTTCAGCAGTAAGTTATATTAAATATATAATTATTTTGTCTTCAAATTAAAACTTTAGCTGATTGTATATGTTAACTAAGTTAAATTTACAATGTATGTGCAGTATGCATTGTTGAATATACAATCTAATACCTTTAAATGAGCAATTCTTGTATTATATAAATATATATATTTCAGGGATGTCGGAAACGGCTCCAACTATTTCAATTAAATTTGGTACATAGGGGTTTTCGGGGATGAAAAACTGATCTAGCTTGGTCTTATCTCTGGGAAAAAGCTTATTCCGAGTTTCAGCCTGAGCAAAGCTCGGTCGCCCAGGTACTGATTTTTAATGTGGTGATCAGGAGTTGAAAAATTTTAATAACCAGCTAAAATTGAATTTAAAAGTCCAGGTCTTAATCAATTAAGTCATCCTACATTAATTATAGAGGTGAAGTAGATTGTTGTTGTTGTTTTTATTATATATGGCTCTGTCCATTGGTCTATAGTGCCGGGCCGCTAAGAAGTCAATCCTGACACATTGCACAACTATGAAGTTCCTGATTATTGTTAAAGTCAACCATTGACCAAAAATGCTATACTTACTACTCTGACCCACGCAACAAGTAAGCATTGCATTTTGTCTATGATTCATATTGTTTATATTCAGAAACTTCACAGTTGTGCGATGTGTCAGGATTGACTTCATAACGGCCGTTGACTATAGTGCTTATCGGACTACATTCTTCTAAATATGTCTGAGCTTATGGTTGGTATGTAGCTTGGAGGTAATAGTACTTAAAAGCTGCATAGAAGATGGATAGCGTAGGTGCAGAAACTAATATTAAGAAAAGTTATGCTGTGTTACACTACTCCGAAGTGGTAACATTGTGTGTGCTCTGCCTACCCCATTTGGGAATACAGGCATGATGTTTGTTTGTGTGTGTTTGTGTGTGTTTGTTACACTACAAATACTTCAAATCTTATTAAATGATATTCTGTTATGTGGTTTTAAGCATAGACTAGAGATTTATCTATGACAAGAAAAATATATTATGAGATGCTATAGCTATATAGGTACATTGATTCAGAGAGAAAGTTCATAATTATTGGTTCATGAACTTGTAGGCACTTTTCCAGTGTTAAAACTAAGTTTCTACTGCACCTTTCTCTACAACAATTAATCACTAGAGAGGGTCCGTATAATGTTCAGCATTTCTTTCCTTTTTGAGCCAGGATAAATTTTTGCAGTCATATCACACATGCCAATCCTGGCATTTTCATGCGCATACTCTGCCAGCCTTTCCGTATTGCAAATAACGTGAATCCCACAGTCATAGCCATTGCATTGCTGGAGACATTCCTTGTCCACAAAGTTTATTGCTCCTAAAACAAATCAAACACATTATTCAAGGAAAATTTTCAAATTTTATACTAAGAATGCAGAACAGAACAATAGTAAGTATTATTTACTGTAGCTTACCTGTGTTTGAGAAGTAAGACATTAAATGACTTGCAAATTCCCATGCCACATCATGATTGCTTCCTGATGAAGAGTCCAGATGATAGAAGCAGCTTTCTGGTTTAGAATACACTAGAAGGCTCCAATGCGACCCTCCGGCCGTGTCCGGTGAGTCATTGTCATTTAGTGCAAAGAAAACAAACTTCTTTCTACTAACACCAAGAGGTTCCAAAAAAGTTTTAATCTCATCCGTTTTAACCATTTTTATACATTGTGTCACTTCTGGAGATACAAATAGTAACTCGGTGGCAGTATTGAACATAACTCTTTCTAGGTATTCAAAATAAAATGATATGATTGTGTCATTGAGCCAATATGGCCCATCAAGGAGGTCAACATCTGACTTGTGAAGGAGGATCTCATGGAAGCTCAGTATAACTGATGCTTGAGCCATTTCTAATGGCTCTGATATGCTTCTTCGGTTACACTTGCATGTCAAACCGATATCATCTGCTAATAAGGAAAACAAAACGAATATAAAAACAACGCAGTGACTGTTGGATGAACCGGTGATCGAAACTCAATAACAGCAAATATTGAGTAATACATGTATTCTCAAGAAAATAGAAGTTTTAGAGGTGTTCCGTTCCGTAAGGATTTAACTTACCTATCGTTTGGTCCTCGGATTACCCAAACTCATTAGGAAACGTCCTGCTGTCCTTTCCACAAAATTTACACTATGAAAATTAATACTAGCTAAACAGGATTTCAAATTATGTTTCAAAAGCAATTGAATAATGTATTTTTGCACGCTTTTTCAGGAAATATATCAGCATTGTCTTCACTCACATATTTTTCTTTATTCAAGTCGAGCAGAGCGAGCGAATGAAGTCAAATTTTATATTTTCAGTCTGTTATTATTATTCTAATATTAAACTTTAACTCATAGGAATTGAGTTTATTTTAAAATAGCATTGATTTGCATTTGCTCAGTCAGATAAAGAAGAATTTCAGCTTAGCACTTGGAAAACATGGAACGTCAAAAATGTGTCAAAATTTACAAACTAATCGCAATGACTATGGAATACACAGGATATGAAAACGAAAAAAAAAAAAACCCGGCCAAGAGCGTGTCGGACAAATAGGGTTCCGTAGCCATTACGAAAAAATAAGTAATATTTTTCTAAGGATTTCGTATTTTATAAGGAATCTTCCATGTTTAGGTATATTTTATACCTTAGGCTGCTATTAACTCTTAAACTACTAATAATTCTCTAGCAAACTTAGCCGTTATAGTTTTCCTTGAACGTTTGATATACTTACTACCATCCTGAATTTTTTAAAAATTTTCCACCCACCGGTTTACATTTTACTGTGCCACAGTGTAAGAAAAAGTTCTTAGACTTTGACTGTGGCGAGGTCCTACGAATAATAACTCTAATAAGAATTATTATTCGTAGGCGAGGTCTGTCATTTGATTGCGATCGCTAGCGTCAGAAACGTTAGGCAATACGGCGCGAACTATAATACTGTCGCAGTCACTCATTTAATGTGCCGGCGGCACGGAAATATAGCGTTTAGTGCGTTTACCGTTCATGTGGAGCACAGACTACTCAGAGAACTAACGTGGTGACGTGATGTGGAGGGACAGTTGCACGCCAATCAGTGCTTACTCTTGCCAGATGCCCCGTACATCGTTCGTACTACCACATTACCTACTTACTTAGCATTTTTGTGCAATAATGGTCATCGCTTCGGAAAGCGGTCTTATACCCGTAGTGATGAATCAGCAATTTAGACAAAAACCATAAACACCTATGTTGACAAAAATATTTTAAAAGGCAGAGTGAGACAGCGCCAAAACGGTGTAGAAAACGGTTATAAAAAGAACTAAAATATTCCATACAAAATAATTTTCATCACACTTGCTCGTAAACTGTGTCATAACATGCAGGCTACCTTGCTTGCAACCCCCCAAATAAAACCCTCGACCTTAATGTGCTTGTCATGAAGCCCGTGGTCGGTAAATGAGTCATTGCGCGTACTAATTTTCTTGTCATGAAGCCCAAGGTCAGTCGCATGAGTCAGTGCCCGTACTGATGGCGCTGCGTCGTGCCCGTGCGCGCGCTGCTGCAGGACCACATGCACACGCGGCTCAGGCACATGCTGCGGAAGGGGGAGGGCGGCGCTGCCAAGAGCGCAGCCTAAGGTATCGCCAATATTTGGAACAATTATATTTTTTCTTTTAGAAATAAAAAAAATACTCGCAAATGTGATGAAAAACATTGTATGTCGCACGGGCGGTACTAGAATTACGAACATCGACTCATTAAAGCCCTCAGCTTTCGACTTCGGGCTTCTAATAGACTCGTTCGTAATTCCTTATTTACCGCCCTTAAGACACAATGTACTATACTGTCGTAGTGAGCATTTACGAAGAAATTGGCGGTCTCATTTAATTTCTATTTTTAATGTCCTACTCAATTATACCAAGCCCTATTAGCATAATTGACTCGAGACCATCAACATGAGGTTAATTTCATTGATTATATCAACGTTATATTATATAATTAGTGCTTTAATCTCAAACTACAAACCACGAACAAAAGATAATATAAGCAGCGACCCTCACGACGAACTTTAAAAAGTGAAATTTTGTATTTGCCATGTTCATTAAGATCTGTGGCATTTAATAATAATTAAATTTATTAATCAATGCAATGTAGTTAATGGACACAAATTAAACTAGGTAGTTTTTAATTTCTAAACTGAAAATGGGTTTGAATTATCAGGACATGACTTATTGTTGTTCATTCTGAGAGGTCGTTGAGAATACACAAGTCTAATATGTAGTCGTGGTCAAAGATATTATTAGAATTTATAGTACCTTGTACACAAAAGTTCAAATACAAAGTTACAGCGAGAAGGTATAAAGTGTAAAGATATCTTTGACCTCAACTGTACAGCTATAAATTAACTTGTAGGCCGCAAATCTTGTATAAATGAGCCACCAGTAGCTACTACGAAATTCGAAGCTTGTAGCGTACAATCCCTCTCACTCTCGTATTAAATAATATAAGCGCCAAGATACGAAGTTCGAATTTTGCACTTCGTAGTATAGGAGCTGTTACTAGTAATTATGGAGAGTTCTAACATTTGAACTAGGTATAGACAACATAAATAATATACTAACGCACAAAATTTGGCCCACTCTCCACAAAAATTACCTTTAACTGCATACATTTGAGGGCCAGATTTTTTGCAGCTCATTATAACATGCTGCATCCCGCTCCACCACAGCTAGACAGCTACAACTTATTTGTGGTTTTAGTAGAGTATAGAATGGTTTCATCAACCGAGTAAAATCAAAAATAATCAATGAATTCGTCCAAATGTCCGACAAAGGACAGAGCTAGACACGCGGTAGTGTGTCAAGCCAAGTTCAAGCTAACAGAACTGGCGATCAGCACCCGAATCATTTGGAACCACTTTTGACCCCTTCATAACTCAAAAACTATTTGGCATAAACATGTCAAATTTGGCTCATTTATTAAAACTCTACTGGTGTATTAAGTGACATAACACTAAAAAAATAATAAAAATACAGAACATAATTTTATTATTAAAATAAATTAGTCATCCACAATAACGTTATTTTACCGGAACATATACAAATAAAAAGCTAATAGTGATGTCTATTATTAATTTAATAACATTCAAACCACTCACAAGTAGGTACCTAAATGGTGACAAAAATTTAATTTAAGCGAGGCGAAAATTTTGTCTCTATTCGGCAACATGTATTCGTAATAAATAGTTCAATCACATAATTATACTCTAAGTATGATGACATGAAGTTTAGGTAACTATTGTGCCATAACATTGCAAATACACTAGTTAATGATACTGATTGGGCTAGGACTAAGAAGATTCCAGTAACATAATGGAAATGCTTCTTATTTTGTTGTAATTTTCCTAAACAATTTAGTTTACTTTGTCGCAGACTTGAGGTACGCAATTAGGTCTGCGCGTTCGTTGGGCTTTTTCAGGCCAGCAAACACCATTTTGGTACCAGGGATGTATTTCTTAGGGTTCTCCAAGTACTCGAAGAGAGTGTCCTCATTCCAGGAGATACCTGCAATAAAGAAAGACATGATTAGTTTGGTCTATATGTATGCAGTGGCGTGGCGTCATAACAACTCCATTCCCACCAAGATGCCTAAGTTTTTTACATGGCATATCTACATTAACTCCGAGGAGTGGCATCCAAATACGTGCCTAAAACACGATTCTCTCACTCTCCAGTTTATCTAACGAAAATTTTCACGCCACGCTACTGGTATCCAACAAAATGATTATGTAGAAAATGAATAGAGATTGCAAAATAGCTTATTAAAATTTCAATGACTTGGGCTCAAATTGATAATTAAAGTTAGAAACAACAAATATTTGATGATTGCAATGAGACACTAATTTAAACGGATTTAGAATACGACAGTCACATATTTATGAACACATTGATCATCATAAGTCTATATGGACTTTGATAGCTTAACTATAACTTACATCAACTGGCATAGCACATGTTCATGATAAGCTGATGCTAATTGGTGATTATACTAAACACCATAGTTACAAAACTTAAGATATGCTTTATCTGCAGCCTTATCAATCTTATCTTGAACAAACACGTAAATGTCACGTGTAAGTACGTACGTAGTGATGATGAATGAATCTGTTATCATGTATCATCATTTGACAGTGTTGATCTTTTTCTTCAGTTTTAGGGTCAAGAATAATGATATAACTCCACATGATCGCCGATTTACACGTGCAGAAGCACTTTACACAAATATCTTTTATAACATCCACATTTTGTTAAACAATCTTATGAAACTGTCATTTAGTTGCCTATCTACACTAAAATTTCAAGTCCAGTTGTAATATTCATTAATTTAGATTACCATGTTATCAATGACGTAATCAAGAAATTGTGTGGATCAGAAAGTAGGGTCAAGATGTTCTAAAAACCTAAGCAATTTAAATAATAGGTTTCTTATCTAATCTAATACCTTTAAACAAGCAATTCTTATATATATATTTCGGGGATCACGGAAACGGCTCCAACAATTTCGATGAAATTTGGTATGTAGGGGTTTTCGGGGAAGAAAAATTGATCTAGCTTGGTCTATGTCTGAGAAAACGCTTGGTATCGAGTTTTAGCCCGCGCGAAGCTCGATCACCCAGATATTTAAACTAATGATTAAAATCAATAATTTCTATTCTATTGCAACCGAATTAGCCAAAAAGTGCAGTGACTTTACCGGCATAAATTTCCGTGCGCACACATTGTGTCGTGTGTCCATATACCTACACAGTTCAGTTTACAAAAATCGTAAGAAAAATAACCACTACATGTTCCTCTTCTTATAGCATCTGAATCATGTCATCGAAAGAAAAAAAAACTGAGATATTACCAGAAAAATGCCAAAAAACTTTCCTAACCCTGCTACACACTTTTAAAAGCTTGATAATTCTAATCTTTGTCTTATTTTATCCATACTATAGTGTTTGTGTGTATGTTTGTCCGTCTTTTACATTGAAACGTTAACGGAGCGACGAATCGACCTGATTTTTGGCAAAGAGATAATTTATGGGCTCTGGAGTGACATAGGCTACTTTTTATCCCGGAAAAATGCACAGTTCCCGAGGGAACAGCGCGCGATAACCGAATTCCACGCGGGTGAAGCCGCGGGAAAAATCTAGTTTCATAATAAAAGAGCTGGTATTATAATAGTTGGTACATAAGATCAGATCAGTGGTAAAGGTCATGCCAGACTGTGACGCGTCAATGCACGTACGTGATTGTATGAATCACTCATTTAGACTTTGTTGGTCACAAGAGACGAGAGATAACAAGATTTTAAAGAAGTGACTGAACATAAAAAAAATACTTCAGTTTTGATTTAATATGAATATCTCTTGAGTATAAAATATAAGATCAAGATAAAAAACAATAGGCAATTGTTACATAAAGGAAAAACTTCCATCGCAACTGTAAATATCTAAATATCTACCTCCGGACATAAATATTATACAAGTGTATGTATGTATAACTACATTGTTTTAATTGTTTCAATAGAAGTTTCTTTTCATCCATGTTGTGAAATAAAGCAAAATCTGATATACACAGCGATCTACTGTGGAGACTATGTAAACTAATTTTGATAAAATAAAACTGAGAAAAAAATCAAAAGGCTTTAGTTTAAATGTGCTGCGCTGTGTCACAGAGCTGACCCAAGTAAAATAATGACAAATATAAGATTATACCTTTGGCCTTGTTCGCATCTGAGTATGAGAAGCCAGCAGCTTGCCCAGTCTTGCGTCCGAAGAAGCCATTGAGATTGGGGCCTACTTTGTGTTTGCCACCCGACTCAACCTAGATAACAAAGTATTATTAATAAAAAAAACATGGTTAAACAAGCAGTTTATAGTCAAAGTCAGTTAAAATATATTTATTCAATTTAGGCTATAAAAAGCACTTGTGATTGTCAAAAAATCTAACATCAGTTTAGAGAAATCTCTGTTAAGTTGAGATAAATTCAGTAAGAAACCCAACAAAGTGTATTTTTTTGGAAACAGGTTTACAATGTTATTTATAATGATTTACATCACATAGTTTGACACAATTAAATGTTTTAACACAGAAGATAGTAATGCTATTTAAAGTTTGGGATTGCCAATCTAGATCAAAATTATATCAGATCCATGGCTATAATTTAATCAGTAATTTAATAAAATACCCAGGATATTATTAGTGGAACAATAGACCCATTGAAAGTAACTAATGTAATCAAAAAATGAATCTTTGTTCACATGAAATTTTGTGTCACACTCCTAATTCCACTGTAATTCTAATGGAGTGGTACAGCTGTTAAGCTGGGTCTCCACTGAGCGAGCTGCCACATGGTAGCCATTATTTTGCGGTTTTGATCTCTGTGACAAACAAAATGTCATGTGATTGCCGCGCGAGGTGGCTCACTCAATTGAGACCCAGCTTAAAATTTTCTACAAGATAGCAAACTCTTTGATGCAATGGCACTACATAGTTTTATTACTTACAGTGTGGCACTGCGCACATCTCTGGACGAAGATCTTCTTTCCATTCTCAGCATTGCCAGCAGGGATGCCCATTTTTTCTGCAAAATAAAGTTAAGAGAATGAATTTACATATTCGGAGATATACTCTATAACAAGGATAGTAAACAAATGGCACACAAAAAATAATTTGGGCATGTTACTAATCATTGAATGTGCGTATTTCATTGATTTTTATTTTAAGACTAAGTCTAGAATTTTTGATGGCACATCATAGTTTATTATTGTTTAAATAAAAAGGCACATTCACCAATAGGTGGCTTGATTATGGCTATTTAAAATCAATAGTTAAAACTGGAATAAGAAAGCAGTTGTTTCTGGTATTAAACAAAACCAATTTAAAATCAATTGAATACCAGTTTCCTCCAGATAGGGAACTTGGTTTGCACTATTTTTCTACTTAAAAACTATTACCTACCTTGAAAAATTAAATCAAACCAACTGTGTAAAGTAAGTACCTATAAAAGTTTGTTTCTGCTCCCTACAAAATAAATATAAAAACTTAGTTTTAAATAAGTTTTTGCTATGCCAACTGTATTGTCCAATTTAATAGGTACAATTTTTTAAGAAAATTTCTGAAGTGAAGACCCTCAACATGTGACAATCATTATCTATAGATAATATAATATATAAGCTTTAATTATAATGACCGCGAAACGGGATTTACATAACTATGTAAAGTTAGGTAATCGGGATTCCCTTCTATCGAATTCAATGGGATAAGGAAAACTTGAGTGCTAACCAACATTGCGAAATCATAATTTTCGATCTTTACACCGTAATTCTATTGAAAAAATAATCGATTCCAAGTTTTGTAGCGAATTAGATAAGCAGAGCTTGTGGTATTTCTCTGGGTCAGGATCAATGTCATGTCTTTGGAAGTCCAAGGCACAAGGTGTCGTAATGACATTGTTACGTAAGCAGGCAAACTAAGAAATTATGCAGAATAAATCATATTCGCTGGTAAAACATAGTGCAAGGAACTGAAATAGTGCCATTTTAACCCTTTTTTGTGAAAACTGCCTGAATACACCATAATTAAATTGGAGGTTAACAGATGATTCAGAATCTCCCGCGCGATACTTACAAATTAGTTAACACAAAGCACTCCTTTGAATTTAATGGATAACTTTATCCAGCATTATAAATGGTATAAAAATATCGATACTCACTTTTTAAATTTGTAGAAGGGAATAAAATGTAACGTCAACTAGACGTGCCAATCTTTTTTTTCGACTGACTTGGACTTGGATAGTACCCAACTACCCAACTCGTGGCGCTGTGATCACACGACACGACACGACACTACACCGAGCCAAAACGAGGTTTGACGATGCGATGTCACGAAGTAAAATTGAACTTGGGTTCCCGCCATGTTCCGGCCATGAATTACGTCATCACATGTAGCGCGTGAAAGAGACAAAGTCATTCAAAGCATTTCCTGGCTCTCTCTTAGATCGACGTCACTCGTTTATGCATTTTGACACGTCTCTAAATGTATGCAAAAAATAACTGTCAAATCATATCCTTTTAAATAATCGTTCATCCACCATTATGTATAGTTTCTCTTGTATTTATATAAATATTGATACTTTTCTTTTCTTTAAGTTTTAATTGTATCACTCTTTTCATGATGTGTACTGTACACATAGTTTGAGTTGTAAATGATCTCTTGCCTTAATTATTCTCATTACTGTACCGCATGTTTACAATTTGTTTTGTGTGCCAAAGTTAATAATTAATAAATAAATTACCTCTCATATTTCGTTTTATAGATTTTTTTTACCTACTAGACACTGGCAAAATTGTCCTCCAATGGACAGAGCCATATTTTTCTAAAAAACCAACCAACCAA
This sequence comes from Choristoneura fumiferana, assembly GCF_025370935.1. Lineage (NCBI taxonomy): Eukaryota > Metazoa > Arthropoda > Insecta > Lepidoptera > Tortricidae > Choristoneura > Choristoneura fumiferana. The sequence continues at coordinate 9,629,106 of NC_133494.1, forward strand.
CTGTAGTAAAAAAACATTGTAATTTTATTAAGGAAAGTAAGAAGAGTAGTTAATTAAAACTTAAATTCATTTCGCTTATTTGGTTAAATTGATAAACGTACAGCCACTTTATGACTTAGTAAATCCGTTGTCTTTGGTTTTCTAATTCCGGTGGGCTGCGTGCTACGAAGCAAGCTTAATAGTTGTTGTCTTTGTCAACAGATGGCGTCAACAGCACTGTTTTACTTTGGTTTTACGTTTTACTACGTGTGTACTCAATATATTGTTACTCTATGTGTGTACCTATGCTTTTCCAAAAAATATCTATAAATTGGCAGAAAGCACGATAGTTTAATTACTCATGACTGATATTAAAATTTTGTCTCTTCAACTTTTAATTCAAACAAAATAGCAATGGCTCCTAAAAGATTTAGTTTGCGAGTATCGCCGCCTACGGTCCAAGAAGTTATAATGGGAAAACTTCGTTAGCTTTTAAGCTGGTCATTAGGTAATAGGTACTATTTAGTTGTGAGTTTTTTTCTTAACCTGTACAAACTTCATATCACAAAATATAGAATTGGTACTTACAATAGTTAAGATTAGACCACGTTGAACGTAAATAAAATTATCGAATACTTTGCAGTTTTTTGCCATGACATGTATGTATGTAAATACTTTATTGTACTTACATAAAACACAAAATAATACAAATAGAAAACAACAAAACCAAAAGAGTAGGTACAAAGGCGAAATTATCCCTAAAAGGCATCTTTTCAAGATAACCTAAACTAGAATTACTGTTCGGTTTTCCTTTCACGCACACACACAGAAACCGTTAAAGAAGTACGGTGCCACAGACAGACACACAGACACACATAGTGGTCAAACTTAAAATACCTCTCTTTTTGCGTCGGGGTTAAAAATAGAGACAGCATCACATTTATCCGTTAGTTAAAATTAATCAATGGGTGGTTAAACAGCCCTAAGTCTATTTGTATAGGTAGGTACAGTCTTCTTCAACTTAAGAGTTATACTCTTGTCGGTGGAGTATCTTCCACACATCCCTTCTTTGAGCCATCCTCTTGACCTCTTGATACGACGCGTAGAATAGAAGATTTAATTTGTAAATAGCAATTCGCATATTTTTTTCAATGTAATTTTCTATAAATAGACACGTCACTATGGTTTACATTTTGTTGAGTAGGTACCTAGACAAATTTTAATAGACTAATAATAAAGTACCTAATAGCACAGGGCGGCCACGCCGTACAAAATACGCGTTCTTGAATCTACATAGGCACGACGACGTCTGTACACGCGTCAATGTGTGCGTAAGCTGCACAGGGCTGACTATTGCAAAACCCTATAGTACTATAAGTGCTACCAATGACATTTAAAGGTACTCAATACTCATATGTAGGTATGGCTTAGATATGTGCAAATAAATGTAATCGTTAATCTTACCTATTTCGAGGGTATTCTGGCAAAACAGAATAAGTGCATTTTTTTTAAAGTTACATGCATAGGCATCTAGCAAATCTACCGCTAAGGCAGGAAGCCGTCCGCGTTGCTCTAAGATGGTATGCGTTACAGTTTTCAGTAACTTTTCAGATTAAAGTTTGATTGTACCTATAGAGGTAAAGCGACCAAGAGACTGTCTTTGGCCAGGAAGATAGACGAAGGGACGCAGGTTTAGGTACCTCCTATTATTTCCTCAACTAAGAAAACCTTCGTCCAAATTAATCAATCCTAATAAATAATCGTACATCATTAAAATACCCCAAAATTATCTGAACGAGCCCCGTCGGGCAGATTACGCGTGGCTCTTGATAAGGGTACACGGGAAATTGATTCGCAGCCCTAGCTAGGGTTACCAGGTGTAAAATTTGTGGTTATGACAATTTGGGGATTGGTATAAAATCGGGGACAATTATTAGTAGGTACTTGCCTAGTTAGTGCCCCCAGATTAACTAAAATACTTAAAACAATATTAATGAACTAAACCTTTCTAGTAAAACCTATCTGGCTCAAAAAAAAATTTTTTTTTTATATCAGAAAAACCAGAAAAAGAGACGAGCGCTGGGAATCGAACCCAATTGACTAAATAAAAAACAAAAAAGCTGAGATATGTGGTGCATAGGAGAAATTTGTGTCTGTACTCCTGTCCAGTGGTGGTGTAGCGGTATAGCACGCAGCACGGAATGCCGAGGTCCTGGGTTCGACTCCCAGCGTTGGTCTCTTTGTCTGGTTTTTCTGTGCATCCAAGTTTCAGTTTGTATTTTCGATATAGATTTTACGGGATGACCGTAAAAGCAAGTAAAAGTAACAAAATTTGGAGTTGTAATAAAAATACAAAAAGACTCCAAAAGCCAATCTTGATTTTTTTAATGCTTTTTCGCATTGCTCCAAAAATGACTATTGCAGAAATTGGGTTTCGAAAAAGGATTAAATTTCACTTGTCTGTGTCGAAACTTATTAAAGTTTATGTAAACACAAAATAAGTAGGTGCATTGATGCCAGGAAATGTAATAGAAAGAGAAAGAACTGGTGATATGAAGGGGAACACAAATTATAAGAATAACATAGGTATTTCTTTTTCTTAAGATTAGTTCTGTAGGTACATACTGTCAACTAAAACTTAAATAATGGGAAGGAATAAAAAAAAATAGCACTAATGTAACATACGACTAGGTTCCGCTTCAGTTTTGTTTTATTTTGAGTGCGAAACCACAAATCAAAATGTCTTGACGTGGCACCGTACTGAGACCGCCAATAAATCAGAATTTATGTATCAGTAAATATCCAACTTCTGGTAACCCTGGTGTAGCTGAAACGCCGAAAAGGCTAATCAGCTCAGCCACGCTTCACCAAACGTACCAACTGATAATAATACTGGTGGCTGGGATAATTTTTAAATCTCACCCATACATTCTTCCGCTTTCAACGTTTAGTTACTCATATTGGAAGTAAAGTACCTGGGCGACCGAGCTTCGCTACGGCTGAAACTTGAAAGCTGCGTTTCCCCATTGATAGACTAGATCGATTGTTTATCCCCGAAAACCCTTATATAATTTCATCGAAATCGTTAGAGCCGTTTCGATTTTGATTTATTATCACAACTCAACAACATTTTAGCCATACGTACAGCTCACAACATGGTCCTTCGAGCCGGATATGAACCAGCGACCTTTGGATCTAAAAACCCGCGCAGGCAGTTACGCGAGTGATAGTCTACACTTCAGTATACTTACTCGTGACCACAGCAGTTGAAATGTGGCCAAAATGTCGAGGAAATTTAATCAATTCTTTACGCTTTCTTTCTTTCTTTATTTATGTCTCGGGAGAAGTGACTAGGAGTGAAATGTGAAGTTGACTAGGCTTTTAAAATTCAAGATATTCTAACATCGCTAGTATTATGAAAGTGTAAAATTTAGATACTCTCTAAAATTCAACTGAAAACTCCCTAGCGGTGCCCTAATAGTTTTACTTACCTGCATACTTAACTAAATAGAGGATTTAATTACTAAGAGGTAGGTATTCGTTAGTCATAGTTAACGAGCTTCGACGTTGCCAAAATTTTACTCTCACGGGATCTCCCACGCCATTCTGTCCATTCATGTGACAGCGGTGCGCAAGCTTATAGGTACACACACACAAACATCACGCCTGTATTCTCAAATGGGGTAGGCAGAGGCAGAGCACACGAAACGTTACCGCTTCGAAGCCACTTAGCAATTTTAGGTTTTAAGTTTGACAAAAACGTTTCAATAGTGACAGGTTGCTAGCCTAGGCGCAAGCTTACGAGTATGTTATATTAAAAATATTTTCATTGGCAATTTAATAAATAACAATTACCTATTGTTGGCTAACCCGCCTATCCTTCAATCTTTCGAGCTATGAGTGAGAGTGATAAGAATTTGGCTTATTTACGTGCTACTGCCTGGACAGAACAGAATAAATGCCCTGTGGGTTATATCCTAGTATACATAGTCTTTGGTATTAAAATACGAGCTTTAGTCCCAGACAAAAACAAAACCTTTTTTCAAACCAAATTGTATGAACCTGAATGATTGATACTCCATAATCCGGCATAAATGCTAGCCAAATGTGCTTAGGACCACGTAGTAGGCTGGCTTCTACAATATGTTAAATGTATTATAAATACCTAAAGAAACAATGTTGAGATAACATGTACAAAGGTGAACATACCATAACCACACACTTGATAAAATTACTAGTAATAGGTACCCGTACGTAGTTACTCGTAGACCCTTGTGTAACATTATAATTTAAGATTTTCGGTATCCATTTTAAATCTAGGTACTTAAGTTCCTCGAACACACATTTCATTCACAAAGCTTTTTTAAATTGATAAGTACGAAATATTTCAGCAGATACGGTTGGGGTAGTTATTAGTTTAACTGGTTTAACTGCGTACCTTGTAGTCTTTTATTTTTATATCCTAAATACTAACATTATTAAGGTTTAAATTTTAATTTCTTTTGTTTGTTAGTTTACCAACACTATGGATATTCTGTTTTTCCGAAATAAAGAGTTTGAATTGTACAGGTTTTTCGTCCGAATCTTAGATTCAAAATGTACCTAGTAGGTATCTTTTTTTTGGAAAACGAGCAAGTGGGTCTCCTGATGGTAAGAGATCATGAGATGGGATACCTCCAGTGCCAGTAATTTCAACTGCTGTCTTAGTCTCCACGCCGAAACGCAACAGTGCAAACACTGCTGCTTCACGGCAGCATTAGCGAGCAAGATGGTGGTAGCAATCCGGGCGGACCTTGCACAAGGTTCTACCACCTGGGAAATACTTTGAACTTAGACCAATGTTGTTATGTCAAACTAACCCAACCTGCTGAACTAATCAGGATTCATTTTAAAGCACCTTTGGTTAAGACTAGCTATAATTTAGGTAGGTACATACCTACTTCATATGATATCTACACGATATAAGTATATAGCTTTATTTACCGCGACCGCAGTAATTAAGTGAATACTAATAAGAAAGACTGCTTTGACTAATTCCACTCATGGCCTATCCCACGAGATATTTTTAAATATATTTTGCATTCGCTGTTATTTGGTAAGTCACTGTTTAGGTGCACCTACTAAGTTACGAGGTGCCAAGTTTCTTGTGTTGTACACTTGTATAAGACACTGATTTCCGTCTTGCCGATATATTTTAACGTAAGCTGCAGTCGTCCTTTGTGATTTTACGTTTCCATCTAAAAGTATTTAAAGTGAGAAAAATAAAGGACGTTGCACATTTTAAGTACCTAATAATGCAAGTGTTAAGTTAAAAGTTCGAATCAGTTTTACAGTTTACTTGCAAACCAATATTAAAGCAGGTCTCGTTTCAGCATACAAATTCGTTGCTGTTGGTTTTGAGGCCCTGGGTCCATTGGGTCCCAGCGCACACAAACTACTAATTAAAGAAGTGCAAAAGAGCCTGGTCGATAGGTACTTCTTCTCAGTCGCTTACTCTTGGCAGAGCAGTCGTGGTCACGCGAGACGCTCGGTAGCGCTCCACTACCGTGCGCCATTTATCCCTCGTCGAATAGGTACTGCTGGAGACCAAATCATTCCTAAAATCCGAAAACCGAGATACCTAGCCATGCAAAAGAGACACACATATACCGAATCTGCTGTAACTGCTTTTGCTTCGTCGTTCAATTTAGGTTTAGCTTCCTATCTGGTCCAGTGTGAACGAAAGCTATAACGTTCCTGATACACGTATTTCGCTTGCGGAATACAGACGCCATGTGTATGCGTTTTCCACTGCACCAGACTCGTCTTTTCCGGTAGCCCATTTTGAATGGCATCGGAAATTTAATCCTTTAGAAACACCGGGACATAATTGACGCCTGATGTTGTAGAGTTAGTTAGTTTTTTTCTGAATATTATGCCTCTATCCATCACAATTCACAGAACAATTTTACCGGCGTCTCGTGGGTTTGTTTGTTTACACTCCTTTTTGTAAAAAAAGTAGGTATATACAAAAAGGTTAGTATAAAAAGTGCTAAGTACAAAGGCGGACTTATCCTTGAAGGTATCTCTGCTGCTCTGGCCTTTACTTTGGGTTTTTCCGATGATCGATAAAAAAATCTAAAACACAAATTATGTGAGGTTAATGGCCGATGAAAAATGACATCCATATATCGTAGAGCTATTTCACAATCACATCTAAAACTAAAATTAAGTATGTAAAGTTTCGTCAAAAAGTCATAAAAAGTATTGTCGCCTTTTTGACATCACTCTATGAGTAGGTACTTATAGGTAAGTACAATGCGAATGAAATGTTAACCTTCTAACCGCCAATACGTTTTCATTCGTACGTGCCCGTATCGCCACCTACAACGAAACTATATGACATTTTGTCTTAATTATAAGACTGCGGTGAAATGAGCTGGATAATTTTTGTCTTATAATTCAGACAATTGCGGTTAAAAGGTTAAGTAATACCTAAACGTGGCAAAAAATTAAATCAAATAACGCGGGTATCTAGCAAAACTTCGGTTTTTATACAGTTCGCCGTGTCGCTGTTTGTATCTTTTGCTTGTGGTTTTTAATTTGAGATTAAAGAACTAATAATATAAAAGTCATAATAAAAATAATAATAATAATTTAATAACATAAATCAAATAAAGCTCCCCCCGTGTGAAACGTCACCCGTGTATCACCCACATTACATTGAGACCTCATTGAGATCTTTGTTGGACTGAACTACATAATCCATACTCCATACTAATATATATTATACGAAAGTGTGTGTGTTTGTGTGTACCTATGTTTGGCCGTTTTCATCCCGGGAACAGCGCGCGATAACCGAATTCCACGCGTAGGCAAAAGCTAGTTATATGTATAAAGATCATCGCAGAATGATTCCCATAACTACAAAATCCCATCCCATCCCCATCCCAGCCTATATACGTCCCACTGCTGGGCACAGGCCTCCTCTCAGAACAAGAGGGCTTGGGCCATAGTTCCCACGCGGGCCCAGTGCGGATTGGGAACTTCACACGTACCATTGAATTGCTTCTCAGGTTAGTGCAGTTTTCCTCACGATGTTTTTCTTCACCGCAAAGCTCGTGGTAAATTGTAAATGAACCCACGACCCTCTGCTTGAGAGGCGATTGGTCAAACCACTAGGCCACCACGGCTTTTTTACTACCTACAAAATTAGCAAATCAAAATACCCGTCTAATAAAATGGTTCCTCGCACTTTTACCTTGTAGGTACCTTTTACTGTGTGCAGTGAACATAATTGTACAATTATATCAGGTCATTTGCGCAATAATTTTTTATCTAATGTATTAAAACCTAATTGAAGTGAGATTTAAATATTTGCACTTAATATCGAATATCCTAAAACAGCTATACTTATAACCTTGTGGTTAGTGACCCCGACTATAAAGCCCTACCATAAATATTAATTTATATAATTAACCTAGGTACTGCTTACTAGATAAACATCACACAAAAACACAACATAAATTTCAGAACTTGAACATTTCACAAAATCTCAAATCACGGTGTTCAAGTTGAATAAGTACGTGCCGTTAAAATTGCTTCTAAGTTTCCGGTCTAAGCGCCGTGAAAAGCCTCCACGTAATAAAAGTACTTAGGCACATGATGAATTCAGCTCCGAGGCCCTCATTCGGACCCAACTTACCAAAGCTAAACCCACCCCGCCCCGCCGACTTCAAGCTTAAATAACGTTTAAGTACGTTCTCTCGCTACAGATTTCAATCTAGCTTTTCCTAGAATAACACAAGTTACTCTAATTACACTCCCTTTTTTCAACAACTCAATATTTCTTCGCGATAAAAAATTAAAAGCGTAGGCCTGGATTAAATAAAATTTATTGTGTAACTCCCGTTAGGGTCTAATAACATTAACGGTCCATAAATACTCCACTTACTAAGATATATATTTGTTTCCGCTTCTACTTCCTTATTTGTAGACGTTTTATACGTGTTTACAGAATAGAACTGGGAAAGAGGGAAATTACTATGAGGTTTTTCCAACGGTTTTGGCCTATGATAAGTCTACTACGGACTAAATCGACAAATTAAACGCAGACACAAATATAAATAGATGTGCCAAACTTATGACTTAATAATTGTTAAATGTATTTTTCTCATAAGTTGCTTTCGCTTCCTTTCTTCTTACCTTACCCTCATTCGAAATATTTGCCGTGGCATCACAAAAATGTAGACAATCAACATGTATTTAAAACATTTCAATTCATAGAAAACTATCGTTTTAGGCATGTCTATAATTTAAGTTGTATAGTCAGGCCATAGATTTTTTATTTTTATTTTATGAACAAATTATGTTATAAAAGACCGGGAATATGTATTTTTATTATAATTAAATGTTAGCGACAAGCAATGACACTGTTAGTACAGTCCAGCAGAAAATAACTAACTGCTGAGATAACAAATTTTAATTACACTTAAGTTACATTTGTATTCGCAAATAGAATTCTTTTATCAGCATGCCAAGAATTTGAATAAATAAATTGTTGCCAACACAGCGCTATTAAGGGGTTTTAACTTGGGGTTTACGATCTGGATCGCCTGATAATGGCGGGCTGTAAATTCACTTTCCCTATCTCTTTAATCTTACTTCTTTAATTGTTTAGAAACCTTCGAATATTATCCAAATAAGGAGTTTATTATAGCGATAAAGACGTTTAAATCCCCTGCGTATTAAAGTACAATGGATCAAATCTGCAACAGTTGAATTTAACTACGCATGTGTGCAAATAGTCTTCTCTGAATGGGCGCTTTTGGAGGATTTAGCTAATGTATGCGACTGCGAAATAGGCAGCGCTACAATTCAGCCGGAGATGATGAATAAATCAGGATTTAAACTCGCTATTAGGATTTTTAGGGTTCTGTACCTCAGTTGGCAAAAACGGAACCTTTAAAGGATCACGTTTTTGTCTGTCAATCCATCCATTCGTCCGCCCGTCTGACCTTTTCTCAGGAACGCAAAGAAGGTATCAAGCTGAAATTAATATCAAATATTCAAATCTGCTACCCCTTTCATGCAGTGAAAAATCAAACTTCTAAGTCAACTCAATCGAAAGATATTTACAGTCATTAAAAAAGGTGTTTCCATACAAATTGCCTGGGAATCAAAACCTATAGGGTACTTCCAGTTGTCCTAGAAATTTTGTCGCCAGTCGGGATTGCTACTTACAATTATCTTCATCGGCAATCCCATCGCTAAGCTTTATCACCAAGACTTTAAGCTAGGCCGCGGACGGACGGATGGACATGGCGAAACTAGGTATAGGTAAGGGTTCCTTGTAGGACTACGGATCCCTAAAAAGTGTGACTAAAACTATCGCCGTCCATTGCAGACTTTTCATCATACTAAGTCTAAGACTTTCTTTAACTTGCCCTGACTCATTCTACAAGCAAGGTTAATTGTTACGTATTTACTTAAGAGACCGACTAAGCTGTCAAACTTAATTCCGCTCGTCTCTCAAGCCCCTCACGGCTCTTGTTACTTTTGAAAGCCGTGAAATGGGCGCTCCGCTCCTCAGTTATTTTATCAACTACGAACGATGTTCTAAAATTATGTTTAGAAATGTTCTCTATAGTCTACCCTAGAGACGCGTAGCCGTGAACCAGCGATTGAAGTGCTTGCCGATTTTTTCCATGCTCATGAATAAACAATACTTATCCATTCGTGGCGCTTCGCAACATTGTTTTGTTTCCGCCTCGTCCGATGATATATAACACGTAAATGGATTCCGTGGGAGGCAAAATTTGCAATAACTAATCAGTCGTTATTATTCAATCATTCGCGAGGGATTATTGTCATACCAACTGATTTTGTTCTGATGGATGGTAGCTTGGTATAATAACACTGAGTAGGTGCTTTAATACTTAATCACTTAAGTTAGGAGCAGGAGGATAGTGCATAGAAAAGAACAAAAAGATAAATGAGAATATAAATGGAATAAAAGATCATACATACGAATTGAAGTATAAGGTACTATTTAGGGATAAATTAAATTAAAAACGACCTGGGCTCAATGAACAGCGACGGTGACCTAGGAGAGATTTTTTATTTATAGGTTAGGTTATATATTTTTTGTACATAGTCATATTTTTAAATGTTTAATGTATTGTGTTTTATTGCTTCTTGTTATAAATAAATAAATCTATTAAAAAGATAAAAAATGTTGCAACTCGAATTTCTGCGCTTTCTGAAGTCGAATTGATTTGAAATTTGGTATGAGTTTGATTTCAAATATTTTTTCTATTATAATAGCTCCCGACTACGTAACTAATATTTCCAAAATTTTCTATTCCATCTTTCTTGAAGTTATTTCGGTATCATGGTGACTTATTTATTCTAGGATTCGAGTGACTATTGGTGTTGTAGTCAATAAAGGCTTTAGGTTATTTTATGCCGCGGAAATTAAAAGACGGGTTACCGCTTCGAAAGAGTAGGACGCCAGAAAAATTCATATATTCAGTCACAGATACTTCCACGAAATTTAAACAATTTCTCAGAAGTCTCAGAATCTAAGCCATTATTCAAATGCAGCTAGAGATATGTTCGGTTCTGACAATGTAATCGTGCTATCTTCGGGATATTATTATAAGGAAAATTTCGAAAATTTAATACCAGCTCCCATTTTAGAGTACCTTACCTACGTAAATACCTACTTGTTCAAGACAAATAAAAAATGCGTACAATCTATGCCGCATGTTTCGCGAATAGGCTACAGTGTTTTAACCTTTTGAACGCCACGGTCGGCCACAGACGACAAAAAAAAACTGATAATCACGCCATAGCGCCACGAAATGCCAACATGGCGTCCATGGCACGATTTACAGCTATCGCGTTTGCCGACTGTGGCGTTCAAAAGGTAAATCTAATTGGTTAGCTTCTCAGAAAACATTGGACAAGTATTTTTTCTTTTGACAATTAAACAGAAACTTATGAAGATATTAGTACCTAGCCTGTCAAAGTTAGGCCCGCATTCCTGAACTATCACGCGATTCTTTGATGTGGTAGAGCCCTACTGTAACACTTGCTGGCTGCAGTACCAATGGGCCGCCTCGACCGAGTTAGTACCACACTCCCACAGAATTCCGGCGTGAAACAGTAGTTTAACCCCCGACGCAAAAAGAGGGGTGTTATAAGTTTGACCGCTATGTCTCTCTCTCTCTCTCTCTCTCTCTGTGTGTGTGTGTGTGTGTGTGTGTGTGTGTGTGTGTGTGTGTGTGTGTGTGTGTGTGTGTGTGTGTGTGTGTGTGTGTGTCTGTCTGCCTGTCCGTCCGCGGCTTTGCTCAGGGACTGTCAATGCTAGAAAGGTGTAATTTTGCACGAATATATGTAAACTATGCCGACATAAAGGTACAATAAAAATTAAAAAAAAAAAAAAAATTATTGTACCTCCGATAGACGTAAAGTGGGGGTGATTTTTTTTTCTGATCCAACCTTGTAGTGTGGGGTATCGTTGGATGGGTTTTTAAAACCATTATAGGGGGTTGCTAAAACGATTTTTCAATTCAGTGATTTGTTTGCCAAATATTCAACTTTAAAGTGCAAATTTTCATTAAAATCGACCGTCGCCCCCCCCCCTCTAAAATCTAAACCAGGTAGGTGGAAAAATTTAAAAAAATACATGATGTTAGTTTAAGTATATCAAACTTAGAAGGAAAACTATAACGGTTAAGGTTTCTTGAGAGTTATTAATAGTTTAAGAGTAAATAGCAGCCTAAGGTATAAAATATACCTAAACTTATAAAACTAACTTATAAAATACGAAATCCTTAGAAAAATATTACTTATTTTTTCGTAATGGCTACGGAACCCTATTACGGGCGTGCCCGACACGCTCTTGGCCAGTTTTTTTATTTAAAAGCAGGTTTTAATAGCGATGGTTTTTACATATTTTATCAAAATCGGTTCAGCCGTTTTTGAGATATTGACCTTTGAAGTGACAAAGCCGGGGGTTTTCCAACTTTTTGTTGGTTAGTTTAGGTGACCCTTCCCTCCCCCCTTTTCACAAAAAAATAGACAAAAGAAAAAAATTGTCTAATATTTTCTAATAATCTAACTGGCGGACTACCTACCCAATTGTGATACTATCGGTAATCTGCCATAATGGACGCGTAGTAATTAGTACCTACATATTTTTGACAAAGACCGCTCGTGCTTTTATCAGAAACATGAAAGCAAGTATGACTCACTAAGCGATATTTAGTAACTGCAAATTCCCTATGTATTAGCTTCATAAAAATTGGAAGCAAGTAGCGATATTTTTTATCGAGTTGGTATAAAAACGAACGAAAGGCCATTTCCATAAGTTATGTTCGCACCCGCGGGCACCTATGAGCCACCTTCGTGATTATTGGCAACTTCGTCGATTTTTCCCATAAAGTAAAATTTACAGATCAGAAATGTTTTATTTCACGATTACGTATGTAGGTACTTAGACTTTAATTTATTTTTTAAGTGTTTTAGATAAACATATATTATTATGTACTAAAATTGACACCTAACTATAGATAACATTAAATGTGCATAGCAGAAGCATAGGTTATTGTTATACAAATAATGATTTCTATAAGATTTGTTTCTAACTGTACATACGAGTATTTCTATTATGTTATGATCCAACCTGTTTATGTACGAATATATTTCAAGTCAATCCGACCAATAGAAGTAGGTTAAATTCGACTGCCAAGATTTCACCCCAACTAGCACCCAAAGTTAAAAATTTAATAGCGAGTAATAAATAAATCATCGACTTATTTTATTTTCAAGGAAGTTATTAAACGGGCGTCTATATTATTACCAATAGCTATATAAGATGAAATTTTATTCCAAGAGATTGATATACATTCATCGTGTTGAAATCTTATTATGTTCAGACGGTATTAAAGTAATATCCTAGACAGGGTTATGTAAAGCCAACCAGCAAATGAAAAAGATAGCAGTGAGGATTTAGTTCAATTATTAGCTTGATGTTCATTTATCTAATGAACTTCTGTCGTTTTTTCAGCTTTACCTAATCGAAATAATAGAAAATATAGCTAGCTTTAGCTAGGTAATTTTTCAGTGATATTTTTTGTTTGTTCCTTTTGTTTCCGTTTATTCCATGAAAAAAATGTTATAGATTAGTACCTATACGCAAAACCTTTTAAATCGTGGTTTAGGTGGGACGTTTTCATTATAACATTTATCTCCTATTTTGTTGTTGTTGTCAGATTGACATTTGCTATGATAAGGCTCGTCGGATTGTCATTCGACTGGCCCGATCGTACTTAAGTAGGTGTATTTATTTCGGTTTTATTACTTGAACAGTCTTCGTGGGAAGTCAAGTTGCTTTGAAAGCGGAGTTGACTCTATAGTTTTTTTTAACTTGAGCGCGGTTCACTCTGCTCTTGTTTTTCTGACGTTGTTTGCTTTGATCCATAAACCTTTGAATTTTATAGGCACTTTGTTGTTTTACACTTTTCCTATCCTTCTCTCTGAGCCAATAAACAACTTTTCGGAGGTAAACAATAAATTGTAAAATTTTGATAGCCTGAAAATAGTATTAGAACTGGTGTAATACTCTACAGAGATATACCTAATACTATATTAATTATGAACACTACACGAGCAAAGGATTACAATAATTCACAAATGGTTTCCATTTCTTGAAGTCAATATAATTTATAATTATGTATAGTCATTTTATATTTTATTACTTATTATGCCATGGCATACCTATAGTAGGGATTACGGAGTGAATCCTAAGTGATGAACAGGAATATTTTTCTTACTCTGTGTCCGTACCTCTAGATTAAACAAAAGAAATGATAGAAGAATGTGCAAACATCTGTAAAAGTTTTTGTTATAATTAATAAGTTATTAATTAATTGTAAATTTACTTGATCTCGTGGTTACCTTACTCTTTACGTTTTACTTTTACTTTTTGCTCTACTTTTAATCTATCTCTTTTTGTTGCTGGATGGAAACGTTAAAAAATATTTCATTGACAATGTCAAAAATCAGAGCACTTTAATCTACAGGACTTCTCTTTGCAGGACTAGTCCAGAATTTAACTGGTGCAGAAAATTCATCAGCATTATAATCATTAAAATTAACTGAAGAAAATTAATTGAAGTTTAATTGTTACCACTGAATTTTCCTGGAATTTCTGCGTTAAGAACTATAAATTTCGTTCACGATTTCGTTTTCATTCTGTACACATAGGACAAGTTGTTTTTGCGCATGGTAAAGTTTAGTTTTAAGTTTCAAGTAAAGGTTTGGGTTTGGGGTTCTTTAGGCATAGATAAATTCATACACCTTCAGTTTTTAATTTTAGTGGAATAAAATTTGCTAGTTTTCAATACAAATCATTTTTGTAAGTCAAGATATAATTCTGGTACTCATTCAATTTAATTTAATGTACTTAATTATATTGTAATATACCTTTAGTTCAATAATGATGAATTTATAGTTGACATTTTAATTAATCTCAATAGTAAGAATAATAACAATTTATAATTTGATGATAAGGATTCTTGTGATCTGAAATGAACGATTTTTTTCATTAAAATCATTTGCCAATTTGATTATTTATTTATCTGTGAATAATGTCACATCAAAATGTGAACTTGACAGCAGATATGACAAAAGCGACCAGCAGCATATTGAGGCTGGTGAGGGCATCGGCGCTGTTGCACTGGTCGCTGTGGCAGATGCGGCAAGACTTGTACCTCAGCGGGACTCCCGGAAAGTCATTGTCCGTGCACGAGTTACCGCAATCTCGAACCGTGATCAATTCGTCTGCAAACTCAAATTCATTATACAAACAAAATAAAACAAAAACGATAGAACAAAACATACACTTAGCTTGAAATACTACTTCCGATAAGGTTTTAGTGGAATCGCATATTTTATACGCGGTCTATGATTCTGAAAAAGGAAATAAAAAATTACTGTTTGTACGTAGATCTTTTTAAGCTTCTCAAAGCGTTATTCCTTTTGCTGGTTTGTATTTGTCAAAAAATCGTCCAGGTGCGATGGACTCTCTTTATTGAGGATCCCATACAAATTTGCAGGTATCTATGAACATCCAGTCAGCAGAACTCCTCTCCTAAGCAAAATGTACGCAGTGCGTGGTCATTTTAGATGGTTGCAAACATAAACAAAAAGACAGAAAAAATAGATTTCCAGACTTTTCTTATTGGTTGTGCTTAAGAGCTACTACTTTCATGACAAATTTCAAATTTCCAGGAAAACCAGAAGTATCATTATAGGTTTTTGGTTACGGCTGCATGGAAACACATTTTTAATGACTGCACTGACTTAGAAGATTGATTTTTTCACTACTTCAAGTGTAGCACTTGAGAATTTGATATTAATTTCAGCTTAATACCTCCAAGCGTTCCTGAGGATAAGTTTTAGGTAAAAAATTCATTTTTAATACAAGTTTTTTTTGTTGACTGTACTTTTTGTCAACTTTACTTGCATTGTCACCCAAACTACATTTCCATACCAAACTTCAAGTCGATGCCATTAACCGTTGAAGAGTTCCGTCCTGCAGAGACGATCCTGGCCGGACTACCAGGATATCACTACGAGATTATTGTATTGTCATTGTCACCACAGATTACCCGTTCAAGATACCGCTTTAGTTAAATTTTGTGGTGTACTGCCTTTTCGGCGAAATATGTTTCGCCAAATTTCACTTAGCAACCAATCTTTCGCCGAAGTTTCATTTGGCAAACTAATCTTTGGCATAACTTCGCATTTTTCTTATTTCGCAACATTTTTATTTTGCAAAATTTTACTTCATCACACTTGGTCGAATTTAACTTGCAAGATTTGATTACAGACACAGACAGACAGACAACGGGACAGGTGAAACTTAATAAAAGCTAGAAAAAAGGACCTTGAAAAACCGACAACAACCCTATAAACTGAGCTAATCAATGAAATTAAGAGTAAACTCACTTTTAGCTTTGTAAGTTTTAGTGATGCATGCGTCGTCTTCTTTCTTGCAATATTTGACGGTGGTGGTCTGGTCTGGGTTCCAGCAAGATGGGTCGTTAGTAGTAGTGCAAGCGAAGCACACTCTACGGTTGTTTAATAATAACACTTTGGAGTCAGCTAAGTTTGAAATCCCTTCACCTTGAGCCGGATGCTTAGGTTGGATCTGTACTTCATTAGCGTTCGATTTACTGGTTCGAAATTTACGTCTTCCCGATTCCTCATTTAGTTTTGAGGGTTCATAGGAATATCTATTTTCTTCATAGGAATATCTATTTTCTTCTAACTTATTTTCATTCAATTCATTATAAGATCTTCTTGAAGGAAATACTTCGTTTTCATCATTAACGTCATCATCATTTACTTCTTTTTCCTTTTGAGCACATTTGGATAGAAGTTCTAAAACTTGCTTATGCACTTTACTTGAACCATGTTTGCTATCTGTGTTCAAATGATTTTGTTCATCATCGTTTTCTCCCTCGTTTTCATTTTTGTTTGATTTCTGACACAGCTCATTTTCATTATGAACGAGATCGTCAGCATCGTTTCTTCTTGAAATGAGAGGAACGTCATTTTCTTGCGGATCTATATATGTATCTTTTTGCACGAGTATGTTAGGGTCCTGTTGAATGGTTACTGTATATGCGTTTAAGGATTCGGGTGTCCCTGGAGCTAAACGGTCTTCAGCTTTGTCTGAAAGTTTCTGATTAAGTGGGTGGACGGACTGGGAGTATAATCTTTGTAACAAACTTGCGTCAGGAGATAATACATCGGAATTTTCGACATTATTACGTCTTCGACACGATTTCAAATTTGCACTATTCGCAAGTCCTGCAGTAACTCCTTGTGAGGCCTGTGGTTGATCAACCGCAGATAATGATTGAACTTGCGGTGATTGGTTCTGCAACTGTCCTGAAACTGAGTTTTAAATACAGTTATTGGATCTTTTCAACAGATAAACCAAAGAAAAAGGAACGTTTATTATATACCTGTTGCTAGTAAACAATAAAGTAAAACAGAATATTTCAGCATTTTAAAAAAATATTAACTTTAAAAAGACCACTCTTGCCAAAATTCCGACGGTTAATAAACTACAATCACATATGTAAGACCTAAAATATTGTTTTGCACGAATTTTAGTTCGGATTTTATAGCTGAAAGCTGTAAGCGAATAGCGGCCTATTGTGGGAGTGCATCGGGTGGAAAGGTATTTCGTGAAACAATGGATACTGCATGGAAATGATTTTCATTGTACCGAACTATCGCCTTTTAAACGTCTCATAGGATTCGAAACAAAAATGCGCATCAATACTTTAGCTATCTCAAAAACAATGGTGTTCGGTATCAATACTTAAAAATTCCTGTAGTTTAATCAGTTAGTTGTCTACATATGTAAGTACTTTAATTAAAAGTATTAAAACTGTATAAAATAGAAATATTTTTACCCAAAAAACCCGTCCTTTGGAAGTGAGTTTTACTAATAAAAATAAAATAAAATACCGCTGTAAATAAAACTGGCACACCAAATGTCCATAACTTTGGAAGCTTCCCATAAGTAATTAATTTCTAAATTATCTGACTAGGCTAAGATTAATTTTGAGAGGCTTTTCATTAATTTTCTAGGGATCTGGTCCCTTTTGCCTTTAAAATCGATATCGGAGACAGAAGAAGAGAAATTAACCCCATTTGTTTGCGCCATTTTGCCTTCGAGACGTTATTAGAAGGTGGAAGATTACTAGCGAAATTTAGAATATTTATTTAGCTGTACAGGGGGTTACTTTTATTGTTGTAAAATAACTTTATTTATGCAGCGTTTTACTATAGGTAAGTATCTTGTTATAAGCATACGTTCCTTTAGGTATGTAGTAGGCATCGCTTAATAATGAATGTGGAACCTTGCTTTCTTACATGCAATTATCTAATTATTGACTACTGATTATGTCTTTATTTACTAAGTAGTCTCTTCTGTCTGGTAACGCAAATCTGCTACGGTATTAAATTTGGTCAGAAACACTCAGAAGGCATCTTTTGCAAAATAAATTGTTTTAAAAAATCTGGAAAGTATTTTTTTATTACGAGTAAAACAATAACAAATTACGTGGATGACAGATTAGCGCATGAAAATGTTATACTGTTGCGAGCTTCGATAGGTTGTCGACGACAGCTGAGCGGCTCGGTTCGCTGGGCATTTTTTTATTATCCATCCAATAAAATATTTTTTCATGGTGAGATAAACATTTAAGAAAATATAATAATCATTTATTTTTGACATGATCCATAGGGTTAGTAACAGTGAAGTTATAAATACAATATACCTACACACAAAATACAAAGAATGAAAAGAAAATGTACAAAGAAAGTTAAGTATATAAATTTTAAATTGTGTGTTTCATACATTAGGGATTTAGAGGTCTAAGTTTTATAGCATACTAGCTTTGGCCCGTGGTTTCGGTCGCGCTGAAATACGCTTAGTCTTCTTATAGTATTATATACGTGACACCCGTCGTCTGCAGCGTTGCTCGCGTTTAACTCGTATTACCTACTTATTGTCTTTTTTCACTGTAACTTTTTAATTAAAAATATGTTTGACCAAAAACAAACGATAGCGTGTTTTTAAATGCACACTACGCCATCTATCGACACGCACACACACAAACTTTTGCTTTTATAATGTTGATGGATTTGTTTAAGCTTAAAAATAACCTGTAATCTATTATTTTTTGCGTTTGCTACTTTATTATTATTTTGATTTTAATTTTCCCCGGTTGCACTGAGTTACCTTTTAACTATTATTATAAGTACTAACTGAGTGAGCCTCCATTTTAACTACTTCTGGATCGTGAAAAAGTTAAACCAGCGGTGCATCACTGAATTTATTTGTCAACTGCTTGGAAGTGATGACCCGGTTTTTACGATTATTTCCAGAACACTTCAAAATGTATCATGCCATGCCAACATATTCTCACTCGTGTTGTATGTGCTATTGAATTAAATATTGAAGCTAACGACCAACCTTCCGTGATCTATGCCGAGAGGCAGGCTATTTCACCTGTTCTCTAAGGATAATTCCCAGAAAGCAAAATTAAATTTTATAAATATCACTGTGTCAAGGAACTCTTAACTGTTAGAGGCAAATGTATATTTTTTACTTAGCAGTTATATTATAAAGGAAGTGAATGTAATGAGTGCTATCGTTTTTTGTCTCACTAGATGGCGCAGTGTTGCGTGAGGTTTTTAAGTGTGGCTTTCAAAGTCTGTTATTACGGGCGTTAAAACAAAGTTTAGATTAAAATCATATTTAAAACACCTTAAAACCGTACCATAAAAATATCCAGCAAACACAGTGTTGCGTAGTCCCGTTTTGTTCGGAAAAAAAGGGAGGACAAAAGTTTCCGAAAGACAAAACTGTCTCAAAACATAGACATTCATTGCCCCGTAACGCATAATTGCCATAATTAATTCAGGTTATGCAAAATATTCACAAAAAAAAATCTTATTATAAAATAAACCCGCGTAGCTCACCCAAAAACTATGAGATTTGACATTTCGGAGACCTCACGCTACACTAGCGCCTCTAGCGGCGAATTCATTCGCGATAGCCCTCATTGTCTTAATAAATTATCATTATTGTTATTACTTAATAATTCTCATAATAAAGGGATGTTGCTGTTTTACTAAAGGTAAAATTATACAAGTGTTTTAACTCTTAAAGTGACCACTTTAGGTCCACTCTTGTATTGTAAAGTATCAATTGAAAAATTGAAAAGGAAAATGACTCTATGACAAAAACTATCTTGAAATGTAGGTATGAATGTAAACTCTTTATTGTGCAAAAAAAAACAAATACAATTGACATAATTTAAGATATATGTATAAAGGCGAGCTTATCCCTTTAAGCGATCTCTACCAGTCAACCATTGACCGAACATTTACTGACATAGCCTAGTTGGATAGACTTTACTTTTGACTTTGATATTTTCTTTTTGGTATTTACTGGGTTAATTCGTTTTACAAACGGACTCCTGTATAGTTGCACCGGTCGTAATTGGACAAGCGTTGACATGACAAGCCGGAACACGGCCGGTCGTGGGCTAACGAAGCTTCCCAATTTTTTTTGCCCTCTAATTGAAGGAGGAGAATGAAAAAATGTTGGCCATTTAACTCTGTACAAATTTGTATGGAAGTTGAATTGATTATCCTTTAGGTTTAGGTTTAATCCTTTAGGCAGAGTCAGATAGCAATTTTGACCATTTTATTTAACAACAGTACTAAACAAATTATTTTGAAAAAATGACTTTCTGCCAAGTTTCTTGCGGCGCATTCTTCTTGGCAATGATGGTCATTCCGAAAGCGGTGGTAGGTAGTTTAAAAAAAGTGACACGTAAAAGGGCGTTTTCAGAAAGAGTTATTGGATTGAATTTTTTTTTAGATATGGATGAAATTTCGTTTTCCTAATCAGGAGCACTTTCGATTGTAATAGGAGAAAAAAAGTGTCCCAAGATTTTTTATTCCATTATGTCACCGTTTTCATTTCATACACGTTTCTGTGGCGGTAGGGTTAATGAATAACACAAAATTATATGAAAAACCGGGGATAGGGATACCTACTTTTTTTTCCTTTTGCAAACGAAAGTGCTCCTGATTCTGAGTAGGAAAACGAAATTTCATCCAAATCTAAAAAAAAAGTCATTTCAACAACTTTTTCTGAAAACCCCCAAAAGAGCCCTTTGCGACCTAGTTACTTGCAGAATAAACGTTTTGAATTTTCGATTTTTTTAATCATTAAAATTCGCCGTGACTAAAAATTATGCTTAATTTCGTTATAGAAAGTGGGTAATTGCAGTGCCTACGCCAGGTCGGCACTTTTATAATGAGCGGAGTGACATGAAGAGGCACTCGCGACGCCCGGCCTAATGAAAAATAAACAAGCCCCCTTAAAAAGCTATGAGTACATACCTACGTATATTTAGTAAAAAAAATTGCGTATCTACACCTATAAGTGCTTTGATTCGCTCGTCAGGTATGTTTTCAACAGAATTACAATAATGTAGTGATTACACTGGCAAGTCCAGATAAAAAACCGGCCAAGTGCGAGTCGGCGCGCACAAAGGGTTCCGTACCATTCTATACAACATTAGATCATTAGCAAAAACGGCAAAAAAATCACGTTTGTTATATGGGAGCTCCCTTAAATATTTATTTTATTCTGTTTTTAGTGTTTGTTATTATAGCGGCAACAGAAATACATCATCTGTGAAATTTTTAACTGTCTAGCTATCACGGTTCATAAGATACAGCCTGGTGACAGACATACAGACAGACGGACAGTGGAGTCTTAGTAATAGGCTCCCGTTTTTACACTTTGGCTACGGAACCCTAAAAACCGGCTAAGTGCGTTTCGGACTGCGTGTGATATAGTGTAGGGTTCCGTAGTTGCCCGGTACTATTTATTAGATAGTCAAATAATAATCGTTGAACTGTAAGTAAAGGCTTCCTGGCTGTGACATTATTTCTGATTCTCTTAACTTTTTTATACATAGGTATTACATTACATATGTATGTATTATGTATAGCATCGTAAGTTTTCTAACACGTATTTGCCTCTATCAAAGATTAACATTAGGTAACTACTTAAAATTTTACAAACGGGTATCTACATAAAAAATATTTTTCTCACATCCTGAAACTATAAGGGTTCCTTTTTGACTATGGGACCCCATAAAGATCAATTTAGGCTACGAATTTTAGGTATAAAATACCTTAATTTAAATTTACGAGTAAGCCACATTTAAGAAAACCCAAACAAACGGCTTTGCCTTTATTTATTTTAACTACTATGCCATTATTACTTTTACTATTACTAACATTATTACTAACTTTAATTATACTTATGCATAAATATTATTGGGTTTCGGCTTTTACTTTCCTTTTTTTGTAATGCATTTTTTGGAAATTAATTTCTTAGGTATAATATTCTTTTTTGTAAAAAACCATTGGTGGTTTTTTTTAACAATCCCAATTTGTATGATGTCATCTTTGATGTCATTATTTGTGAAGG
>NC_133494.1:9651277-9693279 GCF_025370935.1 Choristoneura fumiferana
AGCTCGTGGTAAATTGGTAAATGAACCCACGACCCTCTGCTTGAGAGGCGATTGGTCAAACCACTAGGCCACACGGCTTTTATTACTACTACAAAATTAGCAACCTAAATACCCGTCTAATAAAATGGTTCCTCGCACTTTTACCTTGTAGGTACCTTTACTGTGTGCAGTGAACATAATTGTACAATTATATCAGGTCATTTGCGCAATATTTTTTTATCTAATGTATTAAAACCTAATTGAAGTGGAGATTTAAGATATTGCACTTAATATCGAATATCCTAAAACAGCTATACTTATAACCTTGTGGTTAGTGACCCCGACTATAAAGCCCTACCATAAATATTAATTTATATAATTAACTAGGTACTGCTTACTAGATAAACATCACACAAAAACACAACATAAATTTCAGAACTTGAACATTTCACAAAATCTCAAATCACGGTGTTCAAGTTGAATAAGTACGTGCCGTTAAAATTGCTTCTAAGTTTCCGGTCTAACGCGTGAAAGCCTCCACGTAATAAAAGTACTTAGGCACATGATGAATTCAGCTCCGAGGCCCTCATTCGGACCAACTTACCAAAGCTAAACCCACCCCGCCCCGCCGACTTCAAGCTTAAATAACGTTTAAGTAACGTTCTCACTCGCTACAGATTTCAATCTAGCTTTTCCTAGAATAACACAAGTTACTCTAATTACACTCCCTTTTTTCAACAACTCAATATTTCTCTATTAAACACGGATTCGCGAATAAAAAATAAAAAGCGTAGGCCTGGATTAAATAAAATTTTATTGTGTAACCTCCGTTAGGGTCTAATAACATTAACGGTCCATAAATACTCCACTTACTAAGATATTATTTGTTTCCGCTTCTACTTCCTTATTTTAGACGTTTTATACGTGTTTACAGAATAGAACTGGGAAAGAGGGAAAAATTACTATGAGGGTTTTTCCAACGGTTTTGGCCTATGATAAGTCTACTACGGACTAAATCGACAAATTAAACGCAGACACAAATATAAATAGATGTGCCAACTATGACTTATAATGTGTTAAATGTATTTTTCTCATAAGTTGCTTTCGCTTCCTTTCTTCTTACCTTACCCTCATTCGAAGTATTTGCCGTGGGCATCACAAAAATGTAGACAATCAACATGTATTTAAACATTGCATCATTCATAGAAAACTATCGGTTTAGGCATGTCTATAATTTAAGTTGTATAGTCAGGCCATAGATTTTTTTATTTTGTATTTTATGAACAAATTATGTTATAAAAGACCGGGAAATGTATTTTTATTATAATTAAATGTTAGCGACAAGCAATGACACTGTTAGTACAGTCCAGCAGAAAATAACTAACTGCTGAGATAACAAATTTTAATTACACTTAAGTTACATTTGTATTCGCAAATAGAATTCTTTTATCAGCATGCCAAGAATTTGAAAATAAATTTGTGTGCCAACACAGCGCTATTAAGGGGTTTTAACTTGGGGTTTACGATCTGGATCGCCTGATAATGGCGGGCTGTAAAATTCACTTTCCCTATCTCTTTAATCTTACTTCTTATAATGTTTAAAACCTTTCGAATATTATCCAAGGAGTTTAAGTTATAGCGATAAAGACGTTTAAATCCCCTGCGTATTAAAGTACAATGGATCAAATCTGCAACAGTTGAATTTAACTACGCATGTGTGCATAGTCTTCTAATGGGCGCTTTTAGGAGGATTTAGCTAATGTATGCGACTGCGAAATAGCGCAGCGCTACAATTCAGCCGGAGATGATGAAATAAATCAATTTTGTAGCGGGGCGGTCCTGGTCTTCGGAATTGGTGTTATTTTTTTTACTTATAACCTGTGTAATTCTCAAATTAAAGGAAATTCAACATTGTTTACACTATTTATTTTACCCTACAATCAACAAGAGGATAAATACAACTAAAAAAATTAACAAACAAAAAAAATACTTTTATAAACAAGCAGACAGCGCTCAACGATTTCGTATTAGTTGCAACCGGTCGGGCGCACAATAGACTACGTCACACGCGAAGTAAAGAACCGTTACGCGAGCCAACGAGCTCAAGACGAGAGCGCGGCTCTTCACTTTGCCCAGCGACACCTTCGAACCAACACCGAAAAAAAGAACAAGTACCTTAGACACTATTATGGTGTAATTTTAAAAATTATTTAAATAAAAACAATCTAAATTTAAAATCAAGTGTTTTCCCCGAGTCGGGTGAGTGTTGCGAACATTTTACTACTATAAGCTGCCATTCTAGTCTATCGCCGTAATTATTGCATTGCATGAATTTTATGCTTTTTCTTTTGGTTGAAAATACAACTGGTGCAACCACTAAATCTGCCTAATTAAACCTATCGCAAACATTGTGCATTGTATTGCTTCCGATCGATACTGTAATTAGAGTTCTGGAAAATTACCGCTACCCTCGTACAAAAATAGTGAGGATTTTTTATAAAACAAACTTATTAATTATTTAACGATTATTTGTATACTTTAATCGTTTCTATACGTATTAAAATCGTTTTCAATATTAATGTATAACTTTGTCATCGCACCAGTCCCCTATAAGGAACTTATTTATTGTGGCTATTAGATTTGTTTTACCTACCTATCCAGAAATAATCATTTAAAATTTTCATCAGACTTATCACGTCATTCTGCAGTGTGATTTTATAATTCCCGTATACCATAAAATTCTGGAAGGTTGCTGCTACCCTCGTAAAAAATAATAATACGATTTAAATATACAAAATGCCATTTTATACTTAATTCAGATTATAAATGATCTAGTAGATGTAGGATTCGCTTCTCGGCATGCTAAATCATACTGTGCTTACGGCCGAATTAATTTTGCTAGTGAACCCTATTGTGAATGCATAGCTTTAATTCTGCCCTTATAATGTGATTGTTTGTGACTGCCACATCAGTGATTGCTAATGCTTGGGGCTCACTTAACCCGTATCCGCAATCATCAAGCCATAAGTTTCGTCCAAAATCCCGGTGTTGCAGTCACAAACACGAAATCGGACTTTTTGTGAATGGCCAATTTTCGGGATTTTTAGGGAGCAAGTTTGGGGGTCAGTCTTGGAGCGGTGGCGCCGTTGGCGGCTGCTCGGCATCACTTCCATCGACCCGGATCCACGGTTCCGGAAATCCGGAGGGCCCGAATTCAAGCCTGAAGTCCTGCCGCGGCTCGTCGTTACCTCCAGGCAGGGAAGTGACCCCAATTAGGGATCTGTATCGTTTTTTCCCCGTCGGTGTGCTCACTCTAATTCTATTTAATCCTACGTAAGTTCTCACGCCCTAGCCGGGATCTTGTAAAATTGTATTTAAATTAATAAATTTTGGTAACCTTATAGTTGGCCTTACAGTTATTTATCTCTTTAGAACCTACCTCTAGTGGTGACGCTAACCGTCACATTGGCGCCTACTAGAGGTTTTTTTTTAATAGAGCTGAGCATACAGTTACAGATTCCTAATGTATATTTTTTTTAGTTTTCATTGGTGTTGGTAGACTGTTTCACTGGGCAAAATCTAGTTTTTAAGTCTGTATCGCAGTTACCAGTACGCGGGTGGTTTATTTTGCAAAATTATGTTGTTACTATAGGAGGTTTCTAGTTACCGGTTCTACCCACATCTTTTTAATTTCCTTGGCGCGACATTGCTTTTCTTTATTTTATTGTTTTAATCAATCCGCGTACTAGGTATGGTATTATAACTGCTTTTTAGCATTCTATGTGTGATTGTGTTATTGCGGTTGCCGAGTTAAGGATAATTCTAGTTGCAATTTATTAATGCCTCTCAGTCTACCCTCGAAAATATGTTTTACTTTTAATTAATAATTTTATACAATTTAAAAATTTGAGGAAGGATATATTTGAGAATGATTTTATGAAGAGAGAATAATTTTAATTTATATAATTAATGCAACATTAATTTAACGATTATTATGAAACACATTTGCTTGGCAGCTCAATTTTAATTGATTAACGGCTTTTATTTGATTGATTACTGCAGTTGCCCTAAACATGGTGAACCCATAATAAAATCTAGTCATTATTTGAGATGTTTTTTTTGTAATTAAAGAAACAGTCGTGCAATTATTTATTGGTTTTTTTAATTTATGAATGGAATCCTCTTGTTTGGCAACACTATTGGTAACCGCTTTTTGATCAATTGTATATCATAATTACAACTGCCCTGTACATGGTTGTTAATTATTATTTATTTTTATTGTTTTTTTTTTAATATATAATTTTTTATTATTATTCAATGAATTTATGATCGTTCTATCTACATTATTACAACTAATTCTCTATAGGAATTAGTCTACTTAAACGCTGTCATTATATACCAACTGCTGGGCAGCATCTTTTGATTATTTTATTGAAATTGCGATCTCGGCTGATTATATTGCAGTTGATCTGTGTGTGGATGTTTAGTTAGTAATTCATTGGAGCTTTCTAGCAATTGTGGATGGGTGAAGCTACCGACATTGTAATTATCGTTAAACGCGCTATTGTTTTTGTTCAGTTCGCATTCCACACACCTACCAACGAATTTTAACGCTTTCAAATCGACACCAAAGTCTTCGCAACACTCATTTCTTCTCAATTAATTATTTTGTTAACTAGTGCGGTTTGAAAACATTGGATATGGCATACACCATTAAATATTTATCTCTTCAAAAAGCTGAGTTAGAGTATGAGGTCCTCCTTAGGGGTGGTTCGGCCGGTTCGGTGCAAGAGCTGCGTAGTCAAATTGCGAAATTAACTACACCTGCAGAAGATATTCTGGAGTCGCATCTGGAACCTGCGGTTGACCTTGTTGCTGTGAGGGAAAGTCTTCAAAAATCGCAGACCATGTTAGCTTCGCTTAAGAGCCGTTTCGATAAGAACTTGTTCTTGCGTACAGAGAATCTCTTAAACCATATATATCACAGGTCAAATAGAATTATAAATATTGAACCAGGTTTGGCGGAGCAGTACAAATACAACTGTGCGACATTCAATAATCAGTATAGGGATATTACGGCCTTGAGACCACATGCAATTTCTGATTCACCTCCCGAGATTGACACTGCACCAATCGCTGTACCTGTCACTTGTGACCGTAGTTTGAACTCTGATCTGGCTAAATTGAAATATTCGGGTAAGACATGTGTGCTGTCTTTCATACAAAGGGTGAACGAGTTTGTTTACGCTAGGAACATCGGTAAAGATCGTTTATTGCAATTCGCTTTTGAAATCTTCACCGATGATGCACTACACTGGTTTCGCTGCATAAAGGAGAAGGTTAAAACTTGGGATGAAATGGTAGCTCTACTTAGGCAGGATTTCGGTCAGAGAGACTACGACTATCGGCTCTTAGCTGAAATTAGGTCACGTACTCAGGGTGAATTAGAAAATATCACTATCTACTTATCTATCATGCACGGCTTGTTTACTAGGTTGTCAAAACCGTTAGATGAACAGGATAAGTTGGAGATAATCCTTCACAATATAAGACCATGTTACGCCAGTACACTTGCCGCTCATCCAGTTATAAATGACCTCGACACTTTGAAACGGATTTGCTCTAATTATGAGAGCATCCAATCACGCCAATCGTTATTCCATGAACCTCCTAGAGTATCGTCCGAAACGCTGGCACCAGAATTCGCTTATACTAAACAGCAAAGAGTTAACAGTTACTTTAATAATCGAACTAATTCACAGTCTAACAACTATCACAGATCCAAAGGCTTCAATAGTAACTTCAATAATCATCCAGGCACTTCAAGAATGTATAATCATAGTTACCATAAATTTACTCAGGAGAGACCTTCACATGTTAATGCTGTACATGTTGCGCCTGGCAACTCGAACCACGGATCGACAGCACTAAATAAATACTGTCCTAGGTGTCGTAGCAATTCACATACCCTTAAGGAGTGCAAGCAACCGCATTTTCCTATTTGTTTTAAATGTGGTAAAAAGGGCATTCGCTATCCAGAGTGCGTGAATTGTAATCCGGAACATAGCGTTTCAAAAAACTGAGTAATGCGGATTGCAGTGGATCGATGGCCGGCGAGAGTTTCAGTGCTAATTTTGGTAAAGATGATTGGAATTCCTGGCTTAAATTTATTTCCAAATTTTTCGCATGCTACTCGGTTGCTTCAGTCCGCAATGCTCAAAATGAAACAAAAACTAATAATGATCGCAGTAGACCGTTCGTGAATGTCAACATAGGTGGTAATTCTATTAATGGTTTACTTGATACTGGATCTAGTGTTACAATTTTAGGTAACAACTATCACAGACGCTTCTTAGATGCCGGTTTTTTAATTAATAAAGATGAATCGTTGAGTTTCGTTGCTGCCGGTGGACAAAGGTTGAAAAATATAGGTACAATGCAATTACCTATGTCATTTCTCGATCAAACACACATACTTAAAGTGTACGTAGCCCCTGACATACAAAATTTTTTAATTTTGGGTATGGATTTTTGGAGAGTGTTTGGTCTGTTTCCAAAAAATTTAGATTCCGTAACTATTTGTAGCGTTACTCATTCGGTAGACACCCTAACGGCGAGTCCAGGCGCACAGGTTTGTGATTATGATCATTTATCTGAAGAACAGAGAGTTACCGCGGACATCATTATATCACAATTTAAAGAAATTTCATATGAACAACGTGGCCTGGGACGTACCACCCTAATAGCTCACAGTATTGATACTGGGGATGCAGAGCCAATTCGGCAGCGATATTATAGGATGTCTCCCGAGAAACAGCGTATTCTGGTGGAGCAGTTAGATGAAATGATACAGGAGGACGTCGTCGAGCCGTGTGAGAGTCCATGGTCATCGCCTGTGTTACTAACTCCTAAGAAAAATGGGAACTGAGGTTTTGCTTGGACAGCCGTAAACTCAATGCAGTTACTACCAAAGACGCGTATAGTATACCATACATTTCGGAGATACTTGATAATTTACGTGACGCGAAATATCTTTCCAGTCTGGATTTATCAAAAAGTTTCTGGCAAATTCCAATTAAAGACGAGGATAAATGTAAGACAGCCTTCTACATTCCATCTAGAGGCACTTTCCAATTCAAATCTATGCCGTTCGGTTTAACTAACGCGCCGGCGACGCAGCAACGTTTAGTTGATATGCTGTTTTATGGGCCGGAATTTGAGCACAGGGTGTTTGTCTACATTGATGATATTATTATTGTCTCCTCTACCTTTGAGCAACATATATCATTACTTGTTCGCGTTTTAGAAAAACTGAAATCTGCAAGTTTAACCATTAGCTATAAAAAGTGTAATTTTTTCAAGAAGGAATTGAAATATTTGGGCTACATTGTGAATTCTAACGGCCTTCAGCCGGACCCAAATAAAATCGAAGCAATCATTAATTACCCCACACCAACCAATCGGAAAGAAGTGCGCCGTTTCATTGGCACAGCCTCTTGGTACCGCAGATTTATAACGAATTTCAGTTCAGTAGCTGCTCCGTTGAATAAATTAACTTCTCAAGCGAAAACATCTCCGCCTTTTCATTGGTCGCCTGAAGCTGACAAAGCCTTTCACACACTAAAAGAACGTCTAATCTCTTCGCCAGTTTTATCTTGTCCGGACTACTCAAAACCATTCCAAGTACACACAGATGCCAGTGATTACGGGATTGGCGCAGTGTTGACTCAGATTTTTGGTGAGGAAGAAAAGGTTATAGCTTACATGAGTAAATCGCTTTCTAGTAAGGAACGAAATTATAGCGCTACTGAGCGAGAAGCTTTAGCTGTTCTAACCGCTATTGAGCACTGGAGGTGTTATCTCGAAAACGGGAAAAAAACTGTGGTTTACACAGATCACTCATCCCTAAAATGGTTCTTTAACATCAATAATCCCACAGGTCGTCTGGCTCGATGGGGCGTCCGTATGTCAGCGTTTAATTTAGAAATCAAACACCGTCGGGGTTCTGACAACGTGGTACCTGACAGCCTTTCGCGTTCTGTTCCGATAGCCACTATCGAAGATAGCCGTGTGTATGCGGATGTAGCATATATTACTAAAGATCCGTGGTACTTAAATATTTATAATGGTTGCCAGAACTCACCCACGTCATTTCTAGATTATAAAGTCACTGGAAATAAACTTTTTCGACACAAAAAAAGCCTGTGTCCCTTGAGAAGAGAGTTTGAGTGGAAGGAGGTCATTCCACTCGAATATAGAACTGAGCTTATCTCTAAAAACCACTCTGAACCCACTTCTGGTCATTTTGGAATTTACAAGACACATAAACGACTGTGCTTAAAGTATTTCTGGCCCGACATGCATCGCGATGTCACCAACTTTGTTCTCGGGTGTGACGCATGTAACGCTCATAAGCACGGTAATCGCGCTACTCTGGGCTTGATGGGCCGTCCTAAGAATTGCTCCCGCCCTTTCCAAATGTTGAGCATGGATCTTGTAGGACCACTACCTCCCTCAAGAAAACATAATACATTCCTGTTTGTGGTGACTTGTTGTTTTAGCAAATACTGTCTGCTTTTCCCCATTCGACAAGCAACTAGTGAGAATATAGTTAGGATTCTTGAGGAAAACGTTTTTCTTATACACGGTGTTCCAAGTACGGTATTAATGGATAATGGAAAACAATTTACAAGCAACCTAATGAAGCAATTATTCTCAAAATATAGAGTTCCTAACGTTAACTACACACCTAAGTACACACCTCAAGTCAACAACACGGAGAGATATAATAAAACGGCCTTAACGGCAGTCTGTACGTTTATAGAAAATGATCATAGATCCTGGGACGTGAACATCCCAAAAATTCAGTTCGCCATCAATTCATCTGTTAATGAAGTCACTGGATTCACACCTTCGTTTCTAGTATATGGACGTGAATTAGTGACTTGTGGCTCTCATTATATAGACTCAGATACTAAAAATGACATCATTTTTACACCTAGAGAAACGTACGCCGAAAATTTGGGTTACTTAAGGAATTATTTCGATAAATTTCAAACCGCTATACTAAAGTCACACTCACGTAATACAACTTATTATAATCTGCGCCGAAGAGATATTCATTTCGATGTCGGTGATATAGTCTGGAGGAGGACTTACCTTCTAAGCAACAAGGACAACAGGTTCGCAAAAAAACTCGCACCCAAATATATAAAGTGTAAAATTGTGTCAAAAAAATCAAATCTAGTTTATGAACTCGAAGACATGCACGGTAACAATTTAGGTGACTGGCATGTCAAGGATTTTAAATCAACAAACTATAAAGTCTAAATATAAGTACACATATATATATACATATCCATCTCTGTACTATCCGCCTATAAATCTATCAATCTCATGAGGACTATTTTTGGTAGCGCATTGCCATGAATATAAGACCTGCCTAAAAAGTTTGGTGTTTTATAAAAAAAAAAATTAATACTATTTTCTTCTACTATTAGAAGAAACAATTATATGTTGGCTGTATTCTACCATACAGAGAACGTCAATTTTCTATTATTATAAAAAACGGTGGGTCTTTTTTCCAGTAAATTCAACCGTGAGAACCGTTTATAAGGCTAAGAACAACTATCAACAGTTAAGCTAGAGTATTAATTATGAAATAAAAATTATACTCAGTCTATTAGGTCGCAAAAACACGCTCCGAGTGTTACTGCTGTTTTGATCGCGTGAAGTACAATTGAAGTGGGTCTTGCTAGTGTGGATGTGTGAATGAGATAATATCTGCATAACTGTTGAGAACGTGAGATAGAGAATTTTTATAAGTAAAAATTCAAACCTAAAAAAGGGGGTATGTAGCGGGGCGGTCCTGGTCTTCGGAATTGGTGTTATTTTTTTTACTTATAACCTGTGTAATTCTCAAATTAAAGGAAATTCAACATTGTTTACACTATTTATTTTACCCTACAATCAACAAGAGGATAAATACAACTAAAAAAATTAACAAACAAAAAAAAATACTTTTATAAACAAGCAGACAGCGCTCAACGATTTCGTATTAGTTGCAACCGGTCGGGCGCACAATAGACTACGTCACACGCGAAGTAAAGAACCGTTACGCGAGCCAACGAGCTCAAGACGAGAGCGCGGCTCTTCACTTTGCCCAGCGACACCTTCGAACCAACACCGAAAAAAAGAACAAGTACCTTAGACACTATTATGGTGTAATTTTAAAAATTATTTAAATAAAAACAATCTAAATTTAAAATCAAGTGTTTTCCCCGAGTCGGGTGAGTGTTGCGAACATTTTACTACTATAAGCTGCCATTCTAGTCTATCGCCGTAATTATTGCATTGCATGAATTTTATGCTTTTTCTTTTGGTTGAAAATACAACTGGTGCAACCACTAAATCTGCCTAATTAAACCTATCGCAAACATTGTGCATTGTATTGCTTCCGATCGATACTGTAATTAGAGTTCTGGAAAATTACCGCTACCCTCGTACAAAAATAGTGAGGATTTTTTATAAAACAAACTTATTAATTATTTAACGATTATTTGTATACTTTAATCGTTTCTATACGTATTAAAATCGTTTTCAATATTAATGTATAACTTTGTCATCGCACCAGTCCCCTATAAGGAACTTATTTATTGTGGCTATTAGATTTGTTTTACCTACCTATCCAGAAATAATCATTTAAAATTTTCATCAGACTTATCACGTCATTCTGCAGTGTGATTTTATAATTCCCGTATACCATAAAATTCTGGAAGGTTGCTGCTACCCTCGTAAAAAATAATAATACGATTTAAATATACAAAATGCCATTTTATACTTAATTCAGATTATAAATGATCTAGTAGATGTAGGATTCGCTTCTCGGCATGCTAAATCATACTGTGCTTACGGCGAATTAATTTTGCTAGTGAACCCTATTGTGAATGCATAGCTTTAATTCTGCCCTTATAATGTGATTGTTTGTGACTGCCACATCAGTGATTGCTAATGCTTGGGGCTCACTTAACCCGTATCCGCAATCATCAAGCCATAAGTTTCGTCCAAAATCCCGGTGTTGCAGTCACAAACACGAAATCGGACTTTTTGTGAATGGCCAATTTTCGGGATTTTTAGGGAGCAAGTTTGGGGGTCAGTCTTGGAGCGGTGGCGCCGTTGGCGGCTGCTCGGCATCACTTCCATCGACCCGGATCCACGGTTCCGGAAATCCGGAGGGCCCGAATTCAAGCCTGAAGTCCTGCCGCGGCTCGTCGTTACCTCCAGGCAGGGAAGTGACCCCAATTAGGGATCTGTATCGTTTTTTTCCCCGTCGGTGTGCTCACTCTAATTCTATTTAATCCTACGTAAGTTCTCACGCCCTAGCCGGGATCTTGTAAAATTGTATTTAAATTAATAAATTTTGGTAACCTTATAGTTGGCCTTACAGTTATTTATCTCTTTAGAACCTACCTCTAGTGGTGACGCTAACCGTCACAATTTAAACTCGCTATTAGGATTTTTAGGGTTCTGTACCTCAGTTGGCAAAAACGGAACCTTTAAAGGATCACGTTTTTGTCTGTCAATCCATCCATTCGTCCGCCCGTCTGACCTTTTCTCAGGAACGCAAAGAAGGTATCAAGCTGAAATTAATATTATCAAATATTCAAATCTGCTACCCTTTAATGCAGTGAAAAATCAAACTTCTAAGTCAACTCAATCGAAAGATATTTACAGTCATTAAAAAAGGTGTTTCCATACAAATTGCCTGGGAATCAAAACCTATAGGTACTTCCAGTTGTCCTAGAAATTTTGTCGCCAGTCGGGATTGCTACTTACAATTATCTTCATCGGCAATCCCATCGCTAAGCTTTATCACCAAGACTTCAAGCTAGGCCGCGGACGGACGGATGGACATGGCGAAACTAGGTATAGGTAAGGGTTCCTTGTAGGACTACGGATCCCTAAAAAGTGCGACTAAAACTATCGCCGTCCATTGCAGTCTTTTCATCCCCTATCATACTAAGTCTAAGACTTTCTTTAACTTGCTCTGACTCATTCTACAAGCAAGGTTAATTGTTACGTATTTACTTAAGAGACCGACTAAGCTGTCAAACTTAACTCCGCTCGTCTCTCAAGCCCCTCACGGCTCTTGTTACTTTTGAAAGCCGTGAAATGGGCGCTCCTCTCCTCAGTTATTTTATCAACTACGAACGATGTTCTAAAATTATGTTTAGAAATGTTCTCTATAGTCTACCCTAGAGACGCGTAGCCGTGAACCAGCGATTGAAGTGCTTGCCGATTTTTTCCATGCTCATGAATAAACAATACTTATCCATTCGTGGCGCTTCGCAACATTGTTTTGTTTCCGCCTCGTCCGATGATCTCACGTAAATGGATTCCGTGGGAGGCAAAATTTGCAATAACTAATCAGTCGTTATTATTCAATCATTCGCGAGGGATTCTTCTCGCATCGATTGTCATACCAACTGATTTTGTTCTGATAGATGGTAGCTTGGTATAATAACACTGAGTAGGTGCTTTAATACTTAATCACTTAAGTTAGGAACAGGAGGATAGTGCATAGAAAAGAACAAAAAGATAAATGAGAATATAAATGGAATAAAAGATCATACATACGAATTGAAGAATAAGGTACTATTTAGGGATAAATTAAATTCGGTAATTAAAAACGACCTGGGCTCAATGAACAGCGACGGTGACCTAGGAGAGATATTTTATTTATAGGTTAGGTTATATATTTTTTGTACATAGTCATATTTTTAAATGTTTAATGTATTGTGTTTTATTGCTTCTTGTTATAAATAAATAAATCTCATTAAAAAGAGTAAAAAATGTTGCAACTCGAACTTCTGCGCTTCCTGAAGTCGAATTGATTTGAAATTTGGTATGAGTTTGATTTCAAATATTTTTTCTATTATAATAGCTCCCGACTACGTAACTAATATTTCCAAAATTTTCTATTCCATCTTTCTTGAAGTTATTTCGGTATCATGGTGACTTATTTATTCTAGGATTCAAGTGACTATTGGTGTTGTAGTCAAATAAAGGCTTTAGGTTATTTTTATGCCGCGGAAATTAAAAGACGGGTTACCGCTTCGAAAGAGTAGGACGCCAGAAAAATTCATATATTCAGTCACAGATACTTCCACGAAATTTAAACAATTTCTCAGAAGTCTCAGAACCTAAGCTATTATTCAAATGCAGCTAGAGATATGTTCGGTTCTGACAATGTAATCGTGCTATCTTCGGGATATTATTATAAGGAAAATTTCGAAAATTTAATACCAGCTCCCATTTTAGAGTACCTTACCTACGTACATACCTACTTGTTCAAGACAAATAAAAAATGCGTACAATAAATATGCCGCATGTTTCGCGAATAGGCTACAGTGTTTTAACCTTTTGAACGCCACGGTCGGCCACAGACGACAAAAAAAAAACTGATAATCACGCCATAGCGCCACGAAATGCCAACATGGCGTCCATGGCACGATTTACAGCTATCGCGTTTGCCGACTGTGGCGTTCAAAAGGTAAATCTAATTGGTCTATCAGTTAGCTTCTCAGAAAACATTGGACAAGTATTTTTTCTTTTGACAATTAAACAGAAACTTATGAAGATATTAGTACATAGCCTGTCAAAGTTAGGCCCGCATTCCTGAACTATCACGCGTTTCTTTGATGTGGTAGAGCCCTACTGTAACACTTGCTGGCTGCAGTACCAATGGGCCGACTCGACCGAGTTAGTACCACACTCCCACAGAATTCCGGCGTGAAACAGTAGTTTAACCCCCGACGCAAAAAGAGGGGTGTTATAAGTTTGACCGCTATGTCTCTCTCTCTCTCTCTCTCTCTCTCTCTCTCTCTCTGTGTGTGTGTGTGTGTGTGTGTGTGTGTGTGTGTGTGTGTGTGTGTGTGTGTGTGTGTGTGCGCGCGCGCGTGTGTGTGTGCGCGCGTGTGTGTGTGTGTGTGTGTGTGTGTGTGTGTGTGTGTCTGTCTGTCTGCCTGTCCGTTCGCGGCTTTGCTCAGGGACTATCAATGCTAGAAAGGTGTAATTTTGCACGAATATATGTAAACTATGCCGACATAAAGGTACAATAAAAATAAAAAAAAAAAAAAAATTGTACCTCCGATAGACGTAAAGTGGGGGTGATTTTTTTTTCTGATCCAACCTTGTAGTGTGGGGTATCGTTGGATGGGTTTTTAAAACCATTATAGGGGGTTGCTAAAACGATTTTTCAATTCAGTGATTTGTTTGCCAAATATTCAACTTTAAAGTGCAAATTTTCATTAAAATCGACCGTCGCCCCCCCCCTCTAAAATCTAAACCAGGTAGGTGGAAAAATTTGAAAAAATACATGATGTTAGTTTAAGTATATATCAAACTTACAAGGAAAACTATAACGGTTAAGGTTTCTTGAGAGTTACTTAATAGTTTAAGAGTAAATGGCAGCCTAAGGTATAAAATATACTTAACTAACTTATAAGATACGAAATCCTTAGAAAAATATTACTTATTTTTTCGTAATAGCTACGGAACCCTATTTCGGGCGTGCCCGACACGCTCTTGGCCAGTTTTTTTATTTAAAAGCAGGTTTTAATAGCGATGGTTCTTAGATGTTTTATCAAAATCGGTTCAGCCGTTTTTGAGATATTGACCTTTGAAGTGACAAAGCCGGGGGTTTTCCAACTTTTTGTTGGTTAGTTTAGGTGACCCTTCCCTCCCCCCTTTTCACAAAAAAAATAGACAAAAGAAAAAAATTGTCTAATATTTTCTAATAATCTAACTGGCGGACTACCTACCCAATTGTGATACTATCGGTAATCTGCCATAATGGACGCGTAGTAATTAGTACCTACATATTTTTGACAAAGACCGCTCGTGCTTTTATCAGAAACATGAAAGCAAGTATGACTCACTAAGCGATATTTAGTAACTGCAAATTCCCTATGTATTAGCTTCATAAAAATTGGAAGCAAGTAGCGATATTTTTTATCGAGTTGGTATAAAAACGAACGAAAGGCCATTTCCATAAGTTATGTTCGCACCCGCGGGCACCTATGAGCCACCTTCGTGATTATTGGCAACTTCGTCGATTTTTCCCATAAAGTAAAATTTACAGATCAGAAATGTTTTATTTCACGATTACGTATGTAGGTACTTAGACTTTAATTTATTTTTTAAGTGTTTTAGATAAACATATATTATTATGTACTAAAATTGACACCTAACTATAGATAACATTAAATGTGCATAGCAGAAGCATAGGTTATTGTTATACAAATAATGATTTCTATAAGATTTGTTTCTAACTGTACATACGAGTATTTCTATTATGTTATGATCCAACCTGTTTATGTACGAGTATATTTCAAGTCAATCCGACCAATAGAAGTAGGTTAAATTCGACTGCCAAGATTTCACCCCAACTAGCACCCAAAGTTAAAAATTTAATAGCGAGTAATAAATAAATATACCTAGTTCAGATCATCGACTTATTTTATTTTCAAGGAAGTTATTAAACGGGCGTCTATATTATTACCAATAACTATATAAGATGAAATTTTATTCCAAGAGATTGATATACATTCATCGTGTTGAAATCTTATTATGTTCAGACGGTATTAAAGTAATATTCTAGACAGGGTTATGTAAAGCCAACCAGCAAATGAAAAAGATAGCAGTGAGGATTTAGTTGAATTATTAGCTTGATGTTCATTTATCTAATGAACTTCTGTCGTTTTTTCAGCTTTACCTAATCGAAATAATAGAAAATATAGCTAGCTTTAGCTAAGTAATTTTTCAGTGATATTTTTAAGTAAAATAGTCATATCACTAATAGTGTAATTTACTAGTTATTATGAACCTAATTTGTTTTAAACTCTGCAGTGTGAATAATTAAGATAAACTTTTTGATCTATTTTAGCCTGAAACACAGGGAATACTAGTTCAGGCACACGTTTATATGTCCTAGTATATCCTATTGTATATTTAAATAATAATTACCGTGTACAATGTTATATGAATAAAATATTTGTATTTTGTTTGTATTTATTTTTTGTTTGTTCCTTTTGTTTCCGTTTATTCCATGAAAAAAATGTTATAGATTAGTACCTATACGCAAAACCTTTTAAATCGTGGTTTAGGTGGGACGTTTTCATTATAACATTTATCTCCTATTTTGTTGTTGTTGTCAGATTGACATTTGCTATGATAAGGCTCGTCGGATTGTCGTTCGACTGGCCCGATCGTACTTAAGTAGGTGTATTTATTTCGGTTTTATTACTTGAACAGTCTTCGTGGGAAGTCAAGTTGCTTTGAAAGCGGAGTTGACTCTATAGTTTTTTTTAACTTGAGCGCGGTTCACTCTGCTCTTGTTTTTCTGACGTTGTTTGCTTTGATCCATAAACCTTTGAATTTTATAGGCACTTTGTTGTTTTACACTTTTCCTATCCTTCTCTCTGAGCCAATAAACAACTTTTCGGAGGTAAAAAATAAATTGTAAAATTTTGATAGCCTGAAAATAGTATTAGAAGTGGTGTAATACTCTACAAAGATATACCTAATACTATATTAATTATGAACACTACACGAGCAAAGGATTACAGTAATTCACAAATGGTTTCCATTTCTTGAAGTCAATATAATTTATAATTATGTATAGTCATTTTATATTTTATTACTTATTATGCCATGGCATACCTATAGTAGGGATTACGGAGTGAATCCTAAGTGATGAACAGGAATATTTTTTCTTACTCCGTGTCCGTACCTCTAGATTAAACAAAAGAAATGATAGAAGAAT
Source organism: Choristoneura fumiferana (assembly GCF_025370935.1). NCBI lineage: Eukaryota > Metazoa > Arthropoda > Insecta > Lepidoptera > Tortricidae > Choristoneura > Choristoneura fumiferana. The sequence continues at coordinate 9,668,082 of NC_133494.1, forward strand.
TTGCAAACATCTGTAAAAGTTTTTGTTATAATTAATAACTTATTAATTAATTGTAAATTTACTTGATCTCGTGGTTACCTTACTCTTTACGTTTTACTTTTACTTTTTGCTCTACTTTTAATCTATCTCTTTTTATTGCTGGATGGAAACGATAAAAAATATTTCATTGACAATGTCAAAAATCAGAGCACTTTAATGTACAGGACTTCTCTTTGCAGGACTTGTCCAGAATTTAACTGGTGCAGAAAATTCGTCAGCATTATAATCATTAAAATTAACTGAAGAAAATTAATTGAAGTTTAATTGTTACCACTGAATTTTCCTGGAATTTCTGCGTTAAGAACTATACATTTCGTTCACGATTTCGTTTTCATTCTGTACACATAGGGCAAGTTTTTTTTGCGCATGGTAAAGTTTAGTTTTAAGTTTCAGTTAAAGGTTTGGGTTTGGGGTTCTTTAGGCATAGATAAATTCATACACCCTCAGTTTTTAATTTTAGTGGAATAAAATTTGCTAGTTTTCAATACAAATCATTTTTGTAAGTCAAGATATAATTCTGGTACTCATTCAATTTAATTTAATGTACTTAATTATATTGTAATATACCTATAGTTCAATAATGATGAATTTATAGTTGACATTTTAATTAATCTCAATAGTAAGAATAATAACAATTTATAATTTGATGATAAGGATTCTTGTGATCTGAAATGAACGATTTTTTTCATTAAAATCATTTGCCAATTTGATTATTTATTTATCTGTGAATAATGTCACATCAAAATGTGAACTTGACAGCAGATATGACAAAAGCGACCAGCAGCATATTGAGGCTGGTGAGGGCATCGGCGCTGTTGCACTGGTCGCTGTGGCAGATGCGGCAAGACTTGTACCTCAGCGGGACTCCCGGAAAGTCATTGTCCGTGCACGAGTTACCGCAATCTCGAACCGTGATCAATTCGTCTGCAAACTCAAATTCATTATACAAACAAAATAAAACAAAAACGATAGAACAAAACATACACTTAGCTTGAAATACTACTTCCGATAAGGTTTTAGTGGAATCGCATATTTTACACGCGGTCTAAGATTCTGAAAAAGGAAATAAAAAATTACTGTTTGTACGTAGATCTTTTTAAGCTTCTCAAAGCGTTATTCCTTTTGCTGGTTTGTATTTGTCAAAAAATCGTCCAGGTGCGATGGACTCTCTTTATTGAGGATCCCATACAAATTTGCAGGTATCTATGAACATCCAGTCAGCAGAACTCCTCTCCTAAGCAAAATGTACGCAGTGCTTGGTCATTTTAGATGGTTACAAACATAAACAAAAAGACAGAAAAAATAGATTTCCAGACTTTTCTTATTGGTTGTGCTTAAGAGCTACTACTTTCATGACAAATTTCAAATTTCCAGGAAAACCAGAAGTATCATTATAGGTTTTTGGTTACGGCTGCATGGAAACACATTTTTAATGACTGCACTGACTTAGAAGATTGATTTTTTCACTACTTCAAGTGTAGCACTTGAGAATTGGTAGATTTTTTTTGACATTCATAAGTGCTTGTTATAGCCTAAATTGAATAAAGATATTTTGACTTTGACTTTGACATTGAATTTGATATTGATTTCAGCTTAATACCTCCAAGCGTTCCTGAGAATAAGTTTTAGGTAAAAAAATCATTTTTAATACTAGTTTTTTTTGTTGACTGTACTTTTTGTTAACTTTGCATTGTCACCCAAACTACATCTCCATACCAAACTTCAAGTCGATGCCATTAACCGTTGAAGAGTTCCGTCCTGCAGAGACGATCCTGGCCGGACTACCAGGATATCACTACGAGATTATTGTATTGTCATTGTCACCACAGATTACCCCTTCAAGATACCGCTTTAGTTAAATTTTGTGGTGTACTGCCTTTTCGGCGAAATATGTTTCGCCAAATTTCACTTAGCAACCAATCTTTCGCCGAAGTTTCATTTGGCAAACTAATCTTTGGCATAACTTCGCATTTTTCTTATTTCGCAACATTTTTATATTGCAAAATTTTACTTCATCACACTTGGTCGAATTTAACTTGCAAGATTTGATTACAGACACAGACAGACCGACAGACAGACAACGGGACAGGTGAAACTAAATAAAAGCTTGTAAAAAGGACCTTGAAAAACCGACAACAACCCTATAAACTGAGCTAATCAATAAAATTAAGAGTAAACTCACTTTTAGCTTTGTAAGTTTTAGTGATGCATGCGTCGTCTTCTTTCTTGCAATATTTGACGGTGGTGGTCTGGTCTGGGTTCCAGCAAGATGGGTCGTTAGTAGTAGTGCAAGCGAAGCACACTCTACGGTTGTTTAATAATAACACTTTGGAGTCAGCTAAGTTTGAAATCCCTTCACCTTGAGCCGGATGCTTAGGTTGGATCTGTACTTCATTAGCGTTCGATTTACTGGTTCGAAATTTACGTCTTCCCGATTCCTCATTTAGTTTTGAGGGTTCATAGGAATATCTATTTTCTTCTAACTTATTTTCATTCAATTCATTATAAGATCTTCTTGAAGGAAATACTTCGTTTTCATCATTAACGTCATCATCATCTACTTCTTTTTCCTTTTGAGCACATTTGGATAGAAGTTCTAAAACTTGCTTATGCACTTTACTTGAACCATGTTTGCTATCTGTGTTCAAATGATTTTGTTCATCATCGTTTTCTCCCTCGTTTTCATTTTTGTTTGATTTCTGACACAGCTCATTTTCATTATGAACGAGATCGCCAGCATCGTTTCTTCTTGAAATGAGAGGAACGTCATTTTCTTGCGGATCTATATATGTATCTTTTTGCACGAGTATGTTAGGGTCCTGTTGAATGGTTACTGTATATGCGTTTAAGGATTCGGGTGTCCCTGGAGCTAAACGGTCTTCAGCTTTGTCTGAAAGTTTCTGATTAAGTGGGTGGACGGACTGGGAGTATAATCTTTGTAACAAACTTGCGTCAGGAGATAATACATCGGAATTTTCGACATTATTACGTCTTCGACACGATTTCAAATTTGCACTATTCGCAAGTCCTGCAGTAACTCCTTGTGAGGCCTGTGGTTGATCAACCGCAGATAATGATTGAACTTGCGGTGATTGGTTCTGCAACTGTCCTGAAACTGAGTTTTAAATACAGTTATTGGATCTTTTCAACAGATAAACCAAAGAAAAAGAAACGTTTATTATATACCTGTTGCTAGTAAACAATAAAGTAAAACAGAATATTTCAGCATTTTAAAAAATATTAACTTTAAAAAGACCACTCTTGCCAAAATTCCGACGGTTAATAAACTACAATCACATATGAAAGACCTAAAATATTGTTTTGCACGAATTTTAGTTCGGATTTTATAGCTGAAAGCTGTAAGCGAATAGCGGCCTATTGTGGGAGTGCATCGGGTGGAAAGGTATTTCGTGAAACAATGGATACTGCATGGAAATGATTTTCATTGTACCGAACTATCGCCTTTTAAACGTCTCATAGGATTCGAAACAAAAATGCGCATCAATACTTTAGCTATCTCAAAAACAATGGTGTTCGGTATCAATACTTAAAAATTCCTGTAGTTTAATCAGTTAGTTGTCTACATATGTAAGTACTTTAATTAAAAGTATTAAAACTGTATAGAATAGAAATATTTTTACCCAAAAACCCGTCCTTTGGAAGTGAGTTTTACTAATAAAAATAAAATAAAATACCGCTGTAAATAAAACTGGCACACCAAATGTCCAGAACTTTGGAAGCCTCCCATAAGTAATTAATTTCTAAATTATCTGACTAGGCTAAGATTAATTTTGAGAGGCTTTTCATTAATTTTCTAGGGATCTGGTCCCTTTTGCCTTTAAAATCGATATCGGAGACAGAAGAAGAGAAATTAACCCCATTTGTTTGCGCCATTTTGCCTTCGAGACGTTATTAGAAGGTGGAAGATTACTAGCGAAATTTAGAATATTTATTTAGCTGTACAGGGGGTTACTTTTATTGTTGTAAAATAACTTTATTTATGCAGCGTTTTACTATAGGTAAGTATCTTGTTATAAGCATACGTTCCTTTAGGTATGTAGTAGGCATCGCTTAATAATGAATGTGGAACCTTGCTTTCTTACATGCAGTTATCTAATTATTGACTACTGATTATGTCTTTATTTACTAAGTAGTCTCTTCTGTCTGGTAACGCAAATCTGCTACGGTATTACATTTGGTCAGAAGCACTCAGAAGGCATCTTTTGCAAAATAAATTGTTTTAAAAAATCTGGAAAGTATTTTTTTTTTATTACGAGTAAAACAATAACAAATTACGTGGATGACAGATTAGCGCATGAAAATGTTATACTGTTGCGAGCTTCGATAGGTTGTCGACGACAGCTGAGCGGCTCGGTTCGCTGGGCATTTTTTTATTATCCATCCAATAAAATATTTTTTCATGGTGAGATAAACATTTAAGAAAATGTAATAATAATTTATTTTTGACATGATCCATAGGGTTAGTAACAGTGAAGTTATAAATACAATATACCTACACACAAAATACAAAGAATGAAAAGAAAATGTACAAAGAAAGTTAAGTATATAAATTTTAAATTGTGTGTTTCATACATTAGGGATTTAGAGGTCTAAGTTTTATAGCATACTAGCTTTGGCCCGTGGTTTCGGTCGCGCTGAAATACGCTTAGTCTTCTTATAGTATTATATACGTGACACCCGTCGTCTGCAGCGTTGCTCGCGTTTAACTCGTATTACCTACTTATTGTCTTTTTTCACTGTAACTTTTTAATTAAAAATATGTTTGACCAAAAACAAACGATAGCGTGTTTTTAAATGCACACTACGCCATCTATCGAATCTTGGTAAAAGTTTTATTTTTACTTACACACATGCACACGCACACACACAAACTTTTGCTTTTATAATGTTGATGGATTTGTTAAAGCTTAAAAATAACCTGTAATCTATTATTTTTTGCGTTTGCTACTTTATTATTATTTTGATTTTAATTTTCCCCGGTTGCACTGAGTTACCTTTTAACTATTATTATAAGTACTAACTGAGTGAGCCTCCATTTTAACTACTTCTGGATCGTGAAAAAGTTAAACCAGCGGTGCATCACTGAATTTATTTGTCAACTGCTTGGAAGTGATGACCCGGTTTTTACGATTATTTCCAGAACACTTCAAAATGTATCATGCCATGCCAACATATTCTCACTCGTGTTGTATGTGCTATTGAATTAAATATTGAAGCTAACGACCAACCTTCCGTGATCTATGCCGAGAGGCAGGCTATTTCACCTGTTCTCTAAGGATAATTCCCAGAAAGCAAAATTAAATTTTATAAATATCACTGTGTCAAGGAACTCTTAACTGTTAGGGGCAAATGTATATTTTTTACTTAGCAGTTATATTATAAAGGAAGTGAATGTAATGAGGGCTATCGTTTTTTGTCTCACTAGATGGCGCAGTGTTGCGTGAGGTTTTTAAGTGTGGCTTTCAAAGTCTGTTATTACGGGCGTTAAAACAAAGTTTAGATTAAAATCATATTTAAAACACCTTAAAACCGTACCATAAAAATATCCAGCAACCACAGTGTTGCGTAGTCCCGTTTTGTTCGGAAAAAAAGGGAGGACAAAAGTTTCCGAAAGACAAAACTGTCTCAAAACATAGACATTCATTGCCCCGTAACGCATAATTGCCATAATTAATTTCAGGTTATGCAAAATATTCACAAAAAAAATCTTATTATAAATAAACCCGCGTAGCTCACCCAAAAACTATGAGATTTGACATTTCGGAGACCTCACGCTACACTAGCGCCTCTAGCGGCGAATTCATTCGCGATAGCCCTCATTGTCTTAATAAATTATCATTATTGTTATTACTTAATAATTCTCATAATAAAGGGATGTTGCTGTTTTACTAAAGGTAAAATTATACAAGTGTTTTAACTCTTAAAGTGACCACTTTAGGTCCACTCTTGTATTGTAAAGTATCAATTGAAAAATTGAAAAGGAAAATGACTCTATGACAAAAACTATCTTCAAATGTAGGTATGAATGTAAACTCTTTATTGTGCAAAAAAAACAAATACAATTGACATACTTTAAGATATATGTATAAAGGCGAGCTTATCCCTTTAAGCGATCTCTACCAGTCAACCATTGACCGAACATTTACTGACATAGCCTAGTTGGATAGACTTTACTTTTGACTTTGATATTTTCTTTTTGGTATTTACTGGGTTAATTCGTTTTACACACGGACTCCTGTATAGTTGCACCGGTCGTAATTGGACAAGCGTTGACATGACAAGCCGGAACACGGGCCGGTCGTGGGCTAACGAAGCTTCCCAATTTTTTTTGCCCTCTAATTGAAGGAGGAGAATGAAAAAATGTTGGCCATTTAACTCGGTACAAATTTGTATGGAAGTTGAATTGATTATCCTTTAGGTTTAGGTTTAATCCTTTAGGCAGAGTCAGATAGCAATTTTGACCATTTTATTTAACAACAGTACTAAACAAATTATTTTGAAAAAATGACTTTCTGCCAAGTTTCTTACGGCGCATTCTTCTTGGCAATGATGGTCATTCCGAAAGCGGTGGTAGGTAGTTTAAAAAAAGTGACACGTAAAAAACGTTTTCAGAAAGAGTTGTTGGATTGACTTTTTTTTTTAGATATGGATGAAATTTCGTTTTCCTAATCAGGAGCACTTTCGATTGTAATAGGAGAAAAAAAGTGTCCCAAGATTTTTTATTCCATTACGTCACCGTTTTCATTTCATACACGTTTCTGTGGCGGTAGGGTTAATATAACACAAAATTATATGAAAAACCGGGGATAGGGATACCTACTTTTTTCCTATTGCAAACGAAAGTGCTCCTGATTCTGAGTAGGAAAACGAAATTTCATCCAAATCTAAAAAAAAAGTCATTTCAACAACTTTTTCTGAAAACCCCCAAAAGAGCCCTTTGCGACCTAGTTACTTGCAGAATGAACGTTTTGAATTTTCGATTTTTTGAATCATTAAAATTCGCCGTGACTAAAAATTGTGCTTAATTTCGTTATAGAAAGTGGGTAATTGCAGTGCCTACGTCAGGTCGGCACTTTTATAATGAGCGGAGTGACATGAAGAGGCACTCGCGACGGCTGGCCTAATGAAAAATAAACAAGCCCCCTTAAAAAGCTACGAGTACATACAACCTTGTACCTACGTATAACTTAATGAAAAAAAATTGCGTATCTACATCTATAAGTGCTTTGATTCGCTCGTCAGGTATGTTTTCAACAGAATTACAATAATGTAGTGATTACACTGGCAAGTCCAGATAAAAAAACGGCCAAGTGCGAGTCGGCGCGCACAAAGGGTTCCGTACCATTCTATACAACATTAGATCATTAGCAAAAACGGCAAAAAAAAACACGTTTGTTGTATGGGAGCCCCCTTAAATATTTATTTTATTCTGTTTTTAGTATTTGTTATTATAGCGGCAACAGAAATACATCATCTGTGAAATTTTTAACTGTCTAGCTATCACGGTTCATAAGATACAGCCTGGTGACAGACATACAGACAGACGGACAGTGGAGTCTTAGTAATAGGCTCCCGTTTTTACACTTTGGCTACGGAACCCTAAAAACCGGCCAAGTGCGTTTCGGACTGCGTGCGATATAGTGTAGGGTTCCGTAGTTGCCCGGTACTATTTATTAGATAGTCAAATAATAATCGTTGAACTGTAAGTAAAGGCTTCCTGGCCGTGACATTCTTTCTGATTCTCTTAACTTTTTTATACATAGGTAATACATTACATATGTATGTATTATGTATAGCATCGTAAGTTTTCTAACACGTATTTGCCTCTATCAAAGATTAACATTAGGTAACTACTTAAAATTTTACAAACGGGTATCTACATAAAAAATATTTTTCTCACATCCTGAAACTATAAGGGTTCCTTTTTGACTATGGGACCCTATAAAGATCAATTTAGGCTACGAATTTTAGGTATAAAATACCTTAATTTAAATTTACGAGTAAGCCACATTTAAGAAAACCCAAACAAACGGCTTTGCCTTTATTTATTTTAACTACTATGCCATTATTACTTTTACTATTACTAACATTATTACTAACTTTAATTATACTTATGCATAAATATTATTGGGTTTCGGCTTTTACTTTCCTTTTTTTGTAATGCATTTTTTGGAAATTAATTTCTTAGGTATAATATTCTTTTTTATAAAAAACCATTGGTGGTTTTTTTTAACAATCCCAATTTGTATGATGTCATCTTTGATGTCATTATTTGTGAAGGCGCCCGTAGATACATCAGGTGAAGTTATTTCACGCAAGAGGTAGGCTTACCGGGAGCGACATGCGATAACACGTTTACCGACAGCTGCAGGCCCTAACTGTATTAACCTTACGATGTTACATTCACGCCTTTATCAAGTTACGTGCGTTAAATAAGGTTAGAAACCTAAATTGTGTACTAAGGTAGTTTAAGGGATAATTTTGGCCTAAGTCACTTAATATATCCATAAACAAGCAATAAGTTTCACCCTCGGAAGGTCAACTTTATAGTCTCAAAATAGATACATAATAAATAGGGTTATGTATTCAGCTTTTAATTGAGATACTCTTGGTTAATTGCATTGCTTGAATGTGTTGGCGTTTTGCCCAAGTTGGAGTTACCAACGGGTTAATTATAATACAGATAACTAGGTGCCCACTAATGATAATTGTTCAACCTTCTTGTTTATAATATTTTAATATTAAACACCCTGGCCATATTTTTGATAAGTGTGTATTTTGTATTTTGAATATTGTTCTGTTATTTTGTCTTGTTTGCTGTCATCACTTCTGTCGTGTGTCGCTACTGTAAATCATTATACTCGTTTTTACCCCTGCTTCTCTCGTTTCCTTTAATTATAATTAATTAAAATGTAAGTTAATGAAAAATATGTATATTTCAGACAATACTGCAAATAATTTACAATTGCAAGATCCTGTGTAGAAACATAATTGAATAAGTCTATACAACAAAGGTGTTTAACTAAAAAACTTTTTCTTTGTCTTTCTCGGGAAGCCGGGGGCCCGGGGTATGTTTGTCGTTTGAGCTTAACTGGTAATCACATTCAGCTCAGACAAATTAAGCCCCAGAGCGCTCTAAGACCGAAGTTCAAAGTAATCCCGCAGGTGCTGAACTGTGTTTGCAGTTATTTGAGTCTCGTAGTTTGAGCCGCTAGAAAACTTTACAAGCACCCGAAGCCAGCGAATTATGCTCCCTTTTGTTTTTTCTTCAGCTCCCGAGCCAATGGAAAACGGAAAGTTATATTAAGGGCAGTAAATACCATACTTACGCAGTTATCGAGTTTCAAGAGGTTTTTTCGGGTTTTCTTCACTTCGTTTCCCTCTGCTAGGATATTTTATTAACAACTTAAGTACAATATAAATCCTGGGAAGGATCTAAGTTTGGATGTTTTGTGGCGCGTGGGTAGTTTTGATAGGCAGGTGCCTAGTGTATGGAAACGTAAGTCAAACTTTAATGAAGTTAGACAGCCGAAGTGATGCAAGAGTGCTTCTAAGCTTTTTTTGAGGAAGACCAGAAATCAGTTATTTGCAATTGATTGGATTTTTGTTACATAGGTAACTTGGCAGATGGCATTAAGAGACAGATGGATTTTAACATCATATAAGCCGTCCAGTGCTCAACTGAGGTCTCTACTAGTACAAGTTTGTCCGTAATAAGAATGATCCTGTTTTGCTCTTAGGTGAACCGTATGTACAACTGACTGACACTAAGGTAAGATAACATTATTTATCTGTGACCGCAACTATTCAGTAGAGTTATTTGACAATGTGTATTTTATTAGTGTTAACACTTGGTGAGTTGGCTAGAATAGATTGGAGTTTAAACTGACGTGCTTTCTAAGTCTAGCACAAGGCGACCGAATAATGTAACCGTAGCCAAATTAATTATCAATTCGTCCGTGAATGCTCTTTTATGTGTTTCTATGACAACGTTACCATTTATAGCATCACCGTAGTTACCTAACTTTAAAGGCTTTCCAATTTTGTATTGGCAAGGATCAAGGGGCATCGACGGCGGTCGTATAACTAAAGCAATATCAGTAAAGTTACATATTTATGAATGAAACCCTTCCTTTACGAGGCATTACGTTTATGCGTACTTATTCCAAGATCATATTTACATTTTGATAATAAGAACAAAACTGTGCTCTCTGAAGCGTAAGTGACGTAGACGATATGTAAGCATGCATATCATATCTAAGTTCTTTATGTATCCTACCCCGAACAGTCAAGTTCAAACAAATAATATTAAGGCATTAATTTTTTTACTACTACCCTATTGTAATTTAATGGGGTTTCTTCCACCTTCCACTATTATAAGGGAAGTTTGAGGAGTGAAAGTAACAGAAGAAACTTATTTCTGCGTTCATAATATTCTAAATATGTAGGTATAGGTAACTAAGCGCATTTATCTAACAAAAATCAGGTATCATAGTTAGTTCTTTACCTTTAACTAGCATAACTAGTTTGATGAAATACAGACGCGTCCCAAAAATGTGCGGTTTCTACGATTCGGCAGAGTTTTACCTTGCATGAGAAATCAAGCCTGAATGCAGTGTGCAAAATAGTGAACTAACGAACTAGGTTTAGCCGCACGTATCTGCATAGGTAATCCCCAAAACGGTTTGTTATTTCCAATGCGACACGTGAAAACTAAAAACGATTTCGCTCAAAGTAAACCCAACATTTTCCGACAAACTCCCTGACTAATATAATAATAACTTTGTGATTTACTGCTTGTCAGAGCGACGGAATAATCACAAAATGTCGGAACCTTACATTGTTAGATATATAAGCGGAACTTTTTCGTTCAGCAGATGCTGCTCATATTAACATGAATGTTTTGAAGTTCTGTTGCCTCGAGGTATTTTTTTTGTCATAGTCTCGAGTCAATGATACTTTTTGAAAGATCAGCGACGTATAATTTATGCAAAACGTCTTACCTAATACTAGACTGGTTTTGTTTGGTTAGACTGTGGTTAGGCAAGTGTTTAATACACACAAAGCGTTTAAGCGTTTTCATCACACTTGCTCGTCAATGACGTTATTCCATGCCTGTATACTAAAAGACAATGGCCTCAATTGTTCCCGCGGGAATTATCTATTTACGTATAGTTTTCCTCCCCAAGGGAGTTATGACTTTAGTTTAAAAAAATTAGTAGGTACGTCATTTCAGACTAAAGAGGTTTCAAGTCAGGCAATGTTTTATTTACGTCTTTAATTTTTTTTAACATGTTGGAATAATCTGGCCGTAAGACCTTTCCAATTCCAAACTTAACACGGTTCTTAGTATTATCTATGGTAGACGACTCGAAAAAAGTGACAATCAGGGGAGTTCATATCGTTTTCCTGACGCTAATATTATTTAATACGAGAGTGAGAGGGACGGTACGATACGAACTTCGACATTCGAATTTTTTAGTAGCCCCCTGTATTGGCGGGTAGCCATATTTTATTCAGTTGTTTTCTTAGTGCTTTGCTTTTGCTGAGCTGTGAAGTGTTTGGACACAAAATAATTCAATTTTTTGCATTTTTTTCTTGGCAATGTGATGAAAATCATTGTGTGTATCACGGGCCGTAAGGGGATTACAAACTCGGGTCTTAAAAGCCCTCCGCCTCCGGCGTCGGGCTTCTAATAGACTCTCGTTAGTGGATTACTTCTTACGCCCCTTAATGCACAATGTATTATTGTCACTATTAGTCACTTATTTAGAGAAAAAACATATGAATGTCAATTTATTCACGACTAGCTGTGCCCGCGACTTTATTTGCGTGGACTCTGATTTAAATTAATCGTTATAACCTATAGTTTCCTGTAAAATAAATAGTAAATTATCTGTTACATACGCACAGATAGACAAGCAAACCAACTGATGGACAGTAGGTATTATAACTGTAAGGGTTCAGTTCTTACCGTTCTTGCTACGAAACCTTAAACAATCAAAGAACGTAACGAATACTTTGGAGGATAATTTGGTTTGAATTCAGCAGGCTTAATAATTTTTGAGAGATGAAGGGTAATTTAAACATTAATAGGTGAACAAAATGTACATTTTAGATTGCTATCAGTTGTATCAAAACATTATTTAGTACACTAGTAAACGAGGGTAGAGCAATCCCTCAGGGCAGTGGGAATGCGGTTGCCCTTTACTTCCTGCCGTGCCGCAGACTGCGTGGAAAAGCAACAATGAACCTTTTACGCGTGATTTATTGCAATCCTTTGCTTTTGTAAATACGGCCGCGGATAGTCGGATACCTCTACGATCTGCGGAGGGTAAATCCTCCGTCTTCTACAAACAAAAACGCCTGTGATAAGTTGCTTTGCTGTTTTATTTTCAGATTTTCTCTTGACCTATTACCAAAAAATAAAGTAAAGGCATTACAAAATTTAAAACAACTTTTAGGCTAAAATTCTAGTAATTTCAATCTATTTGCAGACAAGTGCTCGTTAATATGCGCCTTAACAGCAGTCTGAACTGCTGTTAAGGCGCATAGCGCATTTAGTGGCGGGCGGTGTTACATCGAAGTGTTATCTATATAAGCAGCTATTAACCCAAGGGTTAATAGCAAGATGTTTGGTAACTGAGCGAAGTGCCACCTCCTTCAAATGTAACTAGTTATAGCTACCGACGTTAACGACTGAAATATTTCCCAAAACCGACACCGAAATAACTTGTGGTATCAATAAATTTTGTTTAGGAACATTAACCTTTCCTGTTGAGCCTTCTTTCATGGTTCCTTCACGACATGGCAGTTGGCTGTCCGCGAACGTGAGCTCTTACTATCTGGTATCCACATCGGGGGCGGCCACGTGATGTATTTGCTGTGTTATATTTACTACGTCAGTTAGTTGGAAACTGTTCATACATACTTATATCATATCGATCTGTTTTTAGAAGAACACGAGATTGATGACCCAATTTTTTTTCTTCACGTCTTAAAAAATATTTAAAGAGATTATGTTAAGTTGATTTGCGTTTTAGTCATTAACAAACATGCATTGGCTTTAAAATTTAAGACAGCAGTGTTTTATGTAGTTTACGGTGAGCATTCTCACAAATACAAAGAAAGTTACAATTGAATTAATAATAAGCATGTGAAATTAAGTATACAATTTCTGAAACTCTACATATTCTGCCAGTTTTATTTTAATCTTCCAGTGCTGAGGCAAGTGTACAACTCCGTGAGCTGTAAAAAACCTTCGGATTTTAGAAGCATGCTTCGGGTATTGACGTTGACACGCGATCGTGATATGCGGTTCTGTTCTGTTATAAACTTGCATTTTTTTCAAAGTTACCGTAATAAGTTATATAAAGAATAACCATCAATACAAAATAAACCTTACTGTAATAATATTACGCTTCTTTATCTTTTTCTATTTTTAATACAATATGATTTTTTGTCATGATACAAATAAAACAAAATCAGCATTTTCGAATTCTTCCATCGTTAATTTAAATTGAGAACACCCGGCCTTAACACACTACTTTTATTTGGAAGTATATAGACTGTTTGTTATACTGTATCTACTTCTCTTGGAATGTCAAATTTTTTGTGGTCTGCTTTCGTTTAATATTTTTTTAATGTACTTTGCGAAATCCCCGTGGCTTCTATAACTCGGTCTTGAATCTTATTAATGTACGATCAATACTTTTCTTAAAACTTTCAGTCTTTTTTCAAAATATTTATATACATTATAAACAATTTCCCGTGATTGGCTATTTACAGAAATACCCTGTTTAAGTTGACTCGCCATGGAAATCAATTTCCGAAAAATAACAAACTAAATAAATAAGTGGTGGTTTTAACTGCTCTATATAAATTAATGAAAACACAACGAGTGCACTCTTCGCGTGATGGATTGCTACTAAGTCAAAAAGACAATTGTCATTTTCTACTACGAATCCTTCCGATTTCCCCCGAATCCCGATGGTTTTTCTAAGAGCTCACGGATTGTACTTACGTCTCAAGCTCACCAATAATTTGCTGTCGCGCAGCGCCGCAGCATCTAAATAAATTGTTAACGAGACCTCTGTTACAGATATCTTTAACCTCCAAAATGTGTTCATTATGTTGGTCTTAAGCGGCTCGAATGGATACAATGATAGCTTTCCCTTGTTTAATGGGCTTTGGAATGAGCACTCTGCGGAATATATCGCGATACGCATCGGGAAAACGCCTAAAGGAAAACGTGGGGAGACACAGCGCGACCTCCACATTTGTTTTTCTTTTAAGATTACTTACTTGTTTGTTTCTCGAAAGTACAATTTAGTTCATTTATTTACTCAATCACGAAGTAAACGTTACTTATTTACAAGTGATGAGGAGATGAAAGCGAGAGTTAATTTATTATGTAGCCCTTTGTGAGCAAAGGGACATAACGGGCACGGTTAGTGTTTTTTTTTTTTTTAGAATTACCAACACTATGTCTCTTCAATCATGAAACAAATGTACGAAGAAAAGATAAAATCGTATCAATCAGTATACAACTATACAACCGTGAGTTACGAGCTTCAAATTCTAAACAGTATTTTAAACAGGTACAGAACAATGTGCATCTATATTTCCGTCGCCTTTATTTAAACTGCATGCATGTTTCCCCGCAGCAATGTCAAGTCAAGATTAAGCCCATGAAAAACTATACAAATTTTTCATTTCATCTCAACCGGGATGAGGGGCATTTGTCACGGGAAAAAACGGAAATGCCCCAAAGTGGGCTATTATCGTCGCATGGAACAAAGACGAGGACCATCCATTCCAACACGCTGTTGTAACAGTGGTAATTACGCGAAACTTTTTATAGGCAGGTGACCTGAGGAGTTAATAATTAGGAAGTGCGTCAAAGTAAACGGGATAAACTAATCCACGCTATAAGCGCCTCTATGCTAAATTTTGTATTAATGTTTCTATTAAGTATATTTACCTGGAAAAGAGAAGAGCAAATAAATAACAATTAAATTTAAATAAAACGAATCTAATCGCCTACTATTTCTGGTGTACAATAAAGAGTCATTGTATTGTATTGTATCTAAACTAAAAATACCTACGTAAAACAAAAAACCGGCCAAGAGTGTGTCGGACACGCCGAAAATAGGGTTCCGCAGCCATTACGAAAAAATTAAGTAATATTTTTCTAAGGATTTCGTATTTTGTACAGAATATTCCAAGTTTAGGTATATTTTATCCTTAGAATAATATTACTTAATTTTTTCGTAATGGCTACCGAACTCTATTACGGGTGTGTCCGACACGCTCTTGGCCGGTTTTTGAGACACTGAAATTTGAAATAACAAGCTCGGGGGTTTTCTAACTACTTCTAAGTTGGTTAGGTAATTACTTTTGACTTACACGTCAAGTCTTTTCTGTATTTTTTTTCATTATAAATATTAAACCACCCATTGATTAATTTTTTTTGATGGATAAATGTGATGCCATCTCCGTCTATTTGAACAAAACAAACAGAGTCGGCATCACATTTTATCCGTCAAATAAATTTAATCAATGGATGGTGAAACAGGCGGTAACCAAGTAACTTTCTCAACTGTTTTACGTTTCTGATAAATGCAAATTTCATTGTAACTGACCAACGAAATTAGTGCAAGACAAGTTTACTCGATCGTTATGCGGTATCGCGGACGTCGACAATAACTGAGAGGGAGAGAAGCTGAGGTTTAAAGCTAGGTACCGCCACGTTAATGAAGACTGAACTGATTTCATAATTACGAAACAGGAAATACTTTGATGTTATAAAAAAAACTCCTTTTTAAGACAACGGGAATACAAACTAAAACATGGATGCACAGAAAAACCAGTAAAAGAGACCAGCACTGGGAATCGAACCCAGGTCCTCAGCAATCCGTGCTGCGTGCTATAACTCCTACACCACTGCTGGACAGGAATCTAGACACGAATTTTTCCTATGCATGCATATCTTAGGTTGCTTATTTCTACTATGCTACTTAAGCATCAGCACTAGCACGGGATACCCGTAAAAGTAACAAATTTGAAGTTGAAATAAAAAATACAAAAGGACTCCAAAAAACCAATCACAGTTAAATAGTACCTACTACTGTAAAACTTGATTGACGGATGACCTAATTCAAGCCGCGGGTTCACAGTCAATGCAGGCTCTACCAACAGAAGCAATTAGAGGTTTATGGGGAAGGCCTATCTCCATCTGAACAGTGGACGTCCTACGTAGGTACGGCTGATTGATGATGATGATGATAATAAAAACTTGAACGATGCTGGAGAAGTTTCATGTTTAATTTCCACTTCCAAAGTTGAGGAACGACATATTTAGAATCACGTTCAAAACTTCAACTCCTTAATGTACACATAACCCGTAGACCAAAACGGCAAGCGAAGAATCTTCAGTGAGTTTTCAACAATATCCAAAGTTACGAGTAGAATGTTAATTTCACACCGCGTTTTCCTTTGATTACAAACGACATTTGCATTAACATGGAATGTAGCAGTTAGTTACAGTCGGTGCAGTGCATCAGCTGAGTGCAGTGGCTGCAATCTAAGGAGAGTGCATGTAGGTATGTACTGGCGGACGCGGCCGCGGCCGGCTTTCTGCTATTGTTTGCTGACTGCTAACCCAGATACCCCAGTATGCTAATTCATTACGTATGCAAATCCTCGTCATGTTTAAATAATTTAAGTGTATTATATTAATCTGCATGGAATATTTTTTACTAAAAAAATAATTAATATTATTTATTATCGCACCACATGTTTAAATATCAATTAAATTTCCAACCACTCCATAAAGATTTTGTAGTTTAAGCCCGAACCTAAACTTATTTATTAACTATGTGATGTAAAAAGTAAAAAAAAAGTGCGACCTTGGGTGCTAATGGATGGAAAATGGGTTTAATGAAGGACCTTACATCCTAGTTAGCCTTCATATTTCAACACTGTTTACATGTAAGTGGGATGAAAATAGGTATAATGGATTAGTCCATTATTAATATTATACCTAACCATAACCATAACCTAATCCCATGGGATTACCGGCGGCAGGCGCGCGGGCGTCACAGGTGTGCGCAGAGGCGAGGCAAACCACAGGATACCATTATGGTGAACGGCATCCTGCAATTAGGTATTTTGTGCACTAACTTAGTCAGTGCGCCCAATATCGGGTGTCATCGGCTCATCGCTAAAATATAAATTTAAAGTACCTACCTACATTTTATGCGCCTGGCGATATAACGTTTTGATGCGTCATGCGATATATGGGATATTATTAAATCTTCATGTAAGAGAAAATTGAAAACAAATATTTACCACATATACCTTAACCGAGTTCTTTTTGCGTAACGTTGATGTTATGACAATAGAAATACCTAATGCTTTTGTGTACTGTAAAATTTAAAATATGAAACAAAACAGAATTCTTTAGGGCACTCGATCTTGGCATATCAAAATATTAAGATCGATGTATCTGTCGGCGGCCGATCGTAACATCCGCCAGATCACGAAATTCCTAGGCATATCGTGAAATGCCGCCAATTCATGAATTGGCTAAGGGACATCCGCCATATCGTTGATAACTCACCGTTTACCGATTTGCCTAGTGACGTTTAGGCAGATCATGAAATTCCTAGGCATATCATGAAGCGCCGCCATTTCATGATTTGGCCAGTTTAGGCAGATCATGAAATTCCTAGGCATATCATGAAACGCCGCCATATCGGTTCTGGCACTTCGCCGGCCGCTGCCGCGGCACGCTCGCTTCGCTCGCTCGGCTCGTGCGTCGTAATCACAATTAATACTAACCACTCCTCGCTTCGCTCGTCGTACCTAAATTTTTCTATATAAATAAATAACAACTAGAGAAGAATACTTTATTTACCAACAAAATTCTAACCTCTAAAATACGGGCAGACGTCCACGGTTTTTTCACATTGTGCACAGAATCCGTTTGATTCACATAAAAAGAACGGAGCTGATGTTCAAAAGCTTCTTTTGCACTTCTATTTTGAATTCAATCACTATTTTCGGTTTAAAGATCATTTTGTTGCGACGCCGACATTTTTCACGCGCTAAACAAACACGGGCGGTCAGCTGGTCACGGCCGCCATTGCATACGCAGCGCCACCAGTGGCCAAATAGAAACTATTTTACGATGTGCCCGGTATAGAGCTAGGAATATCGACGAATGCGTTGCTCTAATCGATCTGCCGTATTATTTCTCAGGCACATCGTGATATGCCTGGCCAACGTTTAGGCATCTGGCGGATTTTACGATCGGCCGCCGACATATCCACCCAAGTTTAAATAAAAAACAAGTGCGAGTCGGACTCGCGCACCGAGGGTTCCGTATAACTATTTTTTATTGTATGATGTAACTATAAATTTACTGTTTTCGCAATTTTTCCTTTATCTATGCTATACTCGTAAGACGTTGCTTCATACCGAATTTCAAGATTCTGAGTTCACGGGAAGTACCCTGTAGGTTTAGATTTCTTGCGAGTTTCGAAAATTTGCGGAAATTTGCGGCATAAACGGCTGTATCTTTTAATTACGTTGGATTAGAAGTTTGGTTTTTTCACCGCTCCAAGGGACAGTATATAGACCTGAGTATTTGGTATAAATTTCAGTTTGATACCTCCACGCGTTCCTGAGAAAAAGGGTCTTGACAGACGGACGGACGGACAACAAAGTGATCCTATAAGGGTTCCGTTTTTCCCTTTCGAGGTACGGAGCCCTAAAAACCGCTCAAAAGCATGTCGGGCCATGCTCAGTGTAAGGTTCCGTAGTTCCCGCCCGACCTTGCATTAACTTAACTTTGCCTTAGAAATCATTTTATACAAAAACTTAAAAAGTGCTCAACTGATTATAAGTTGAAAATAATCTTCCTATAAAGTTTTTATAGTATGATTTGTGTGATACTACAAGGTCATATGCCATAGGTAGATGGGGGTTTTCAGGAAACCCGTTTTGCTTTAATTGTCTTCAATTTTACATACAAAATTTATTAGTCAGTTTTGTGACGGTCCATACAACATGTGTGGTTAACTGCATCACAAAACTGACAATTAAAAGTGGGACACTTTTTTTTATTGCTTAAATCGATAGTGCTCGTGATTCTGAGTAGAAATATCCCAAAATTTGTTAGGTTTAAAAAAAGTACAGGGTGTGTAGTGTACACTTTTTTCTGAAAATGCCCATATATGACACAACGATAATAGAAAGTCGGAACTTTTTTTTTCATTTTTTTAAAATCTCTTTTGAGATTAAATACAAATTTGATACGCTTACAGCTTCCTAATTAACGGATATTGATGGTTCATTAACCGACTTCAAAAAAGGAAGGTTATCAATTCGGATGTATTTTTTATTCACACACACACACACAAAACACACACATGCACACACACATACATGCACACACACACACTCACTAAACATGCGAGCATACATATTTATTTGAATTTGTATCTATGGCTTATATTTAATGCGTAACCACAACATTTTTTATCATCATGAACATTTGTATCCTTTTGGTCTACTGGTACAACTTTGGTCTACTTGTAGTAATATTAAAAACGATAAAATTGTGTACAATATATAATATTAATTATGATTTTCTTATCTGCCCACTTTTGTCAACCGCACTCGCAGAGGGCCAAGATACAGGCTCAGCCTAGTTTGACCTCTGACGGATTACTAAGTTGTATATTCTGTTATCTCTTTTGGTGAAATAAATTATTTTGTAATTTGTATTTGTATTTTACTCTTTTGTATGTATAATGCTAAGTTATTTAAGAGAAAAATTGTATTGCATATTCCCGATTGTATTCTCGTAAGTTAACAAATTTAACTTAAGTACTAACCTGCTGGTGTTTTGGCAATCTTCATGTTTTTATTTTATTTAAAGCATGTTTGCTACCATGTAAATGTCTGTAGCAGACATTTTCGAGTTAAAATCAACATCAAACCTCGGACAAGCATAATGCAATTATTCAAATTAGTGAGGGTATTTAAATGGGGCCCTAAAAGCCGAGAACATAAATTAAGCCATTAAGTGCATTAATGATAAAGTAGGACGGGATTGGGGCAGTGGATACACATTTTATTCCAAGTTCAGGTCCCTGTAATAGGGATCATTTAAATTAAGTACTTTTACAACAGATTTTGTAACTTGTTTAAAAATTCAAGCAACATTCGAATTTAATTAAGTGACAATTAAAATAGTGTCGATATTTTGAGAGCTCACATATTCACATATAGGTACACGTGAGTTCGCAAGTACCCGCATATAACAAACCTTAAATATTCACAACTAACGAGCGTTGCTGAATGAATTGGGGTGTAAAACTCTGAAACATTTTACGCTTCCTCTGCAGAGGTTACAGGATTTTCTCTCTTAAACCTTCATATTACTGCGTTGAACCAAAACAAAATAAGAAAAATTCATGCTTTTCAGAAACGAAGAACGGAAATACTATGACATTTAAGCAAGTCAATGGGCGGACCAGTTTTATGATAGCATCTTAGAGGGAAAAAAGGACTCCAGAATACTACTTTCGCACGAATCTGAAGGGATAATATATACGACATTCCGCCGAAAATTTATTTCGAGTAATATAAATCTTTACGGATACCTAGACGATATTTGCTAAAGCCAACTGAAATATTTTTGCTCCCGTATTGGTTTCTAGTTAGACAATGCACATTTTTGCCGTGACTTAGCAAAAAGTCATTTGTTTAGAAAAACAAAGAAAAATATTATTAGATGTCACCCACAAAAGAGTTTTTCTTTTTAAGTTATAGGTACATAGGTACTATAAAATATTTTTAACAAATAACAGTTATTTTGTTGCAAGCGCAAGCTGTTAGTAAAAAATATACTCGTATTAAATATAACGACAATGAGGTTTGGCGTTGCATTAAATAAACAATGATTTACTGATACTCTTAAGACTATTCTAATTATTAGCTCTTCGATACGATACCTACACACTGTTGCTATAGTACGAGTATACATTGACTAATGTGCCACTTAGCCTAATTGATTAACTTCCATCGGGACCACCTATTTTGTTTTAAACGATCTCTCACCGCGATGGCGCTATTTACTCGACGCTCCCGTGCCAGAATTGCTGTAACGATTTACATTTTTCTTTCATTTGTTCGGCATTCTTTACTTTAAAGTCTTACCTACATAAAGAGCATAATGGCCGGACCGCACATTTGTGGTGCTTTAAATGGCAATTATCTTCTCATGCATAGTAATTTAAAACGTTCATTTAAACTTACCTGAACTCGACCACATCGTTGAATTATAAAAGTGTATCGGACTGAGAGTATTGATATTACATTATGCAATTGTTTTCAAGTACTGATATTACTACAGCGATTTACTGTGATTACAGATAACTTTGTAGGTATGCTTTATTTATATACTAGTGTACTAGCAACCTATCTACAATCAAAGGCTGACTCATTTTACACGTAGCTCTGCTTAAAACTAATAATATAAATTTTTTTTTTTCAGACCAGGTCCATACAAATTACAAAATTAAAATAAAGAAAACAGTATAATAGTAGAAAACTTAAAACTAAAACTTGAGGTGCGCATGCAGGTGCCTCCAACGGCACAACATAGGGCTATCCCATCTGGTCCCATCGCTCGGCCAATACCTCCAGGATGGTGTTGGGGCTGGCGCAGAGGCCGGCGCACAGCGCTTCCTCATCACGGCTGCGAAGCCGTCCACGTGCGGCTCGGCGAACATGCCAGATGCATTGCACCTTTGCCCCACCCAGCCCCATCAACACCCGGAACGCATTGTTGTACTGCACGCACACACGTAAATACACCATAGTTATTATGTATTATACCGGGTGTGGCCTATAATATGAGCAAATAATTAAAACCATTCTCCTCAAACTGAACAACATTATAGTTCAGCGACTTTTAAAAATAATTAGTTTTTTAATTTTTATTACACTTTTAGGTTTATTTGAAGAAGCAATGTAAAGCAAAATGCTTGATGTTTGTAGCGTGACAGGCGATGTCAGTTGTGTTCTAGGATGGCGTACGTTGATAGCAGTATTTAATTTGTATGAAAAAAGGAAAACTCAAAGACTCCATTATTTTTAAAAGTCGCTGAACTAATGTTGTTCCGTTTGACGAGGACGATCTATGTTTTAATTTTTTGCTCATATTACAGGCCACACCCGGTATAATATACATAAAACATAAACTTTTCGTAAAAAATACTGATGGTGGAAACCGCATTAAAATCCGTTGCGTAACTATACTAATTTAAAAGTTCTAAACGTACATACATATATAAAGACAGACTGATGGCGGGAAGTGATTTTATTTAATATAATGTAAAGAAAGAAGAAGATCATTATTTAGGTAGGTACCTACTGCATATGAAAGTCACAGAAAAATAGTAGATGAGGTATCCACTATGTACCTATTAGCTCTTCCTCGTCTTCTATTTAAGTATTTCTTTCGTACATCTATTAAAAATTTAAACTGTTCCTTTAATTGTTTGGTTTGTCAATTTGCTCGAGCAACAAAAAATGTTATTTCTTTATAAGTGGAAACTGTTTTGGCTTATGTATCATCTAAGTTATATTTATATTCAACTGTGTCATATATGCTGTTTGTTTCCCAAATAAGGAAATAAATATTTGAGCAAAAAGCGACGCGACGCGCATAATTGCTCTGCGAGATGACATCTTTTCACAACCTGGCTTAGTCGAAAAATCTATTCCCGCAAATCGAACTGCTTTCTAAATACGAAAAAAATGAAGCGAGGCTTATAGAATACGTCGTACCTATTCTTAAAAGGAATTGCTTCAGACCTATTGGAATACGCCATTTACGGAGTTTTTGAGAACAACCTTTTGTGTTTGACAAAACGTCAGTAATGCGTTGATGGAACTGTATCGGAATTTCTACTATGACCATGGGAAACCATAATGGAAGACATCGTTATCAATATTGCTTTTTACTTTTTGTAAGGGGAAATATATATAAATTACATATCTTACAGTCGAGGCATAAATATCTATAGAGGTACAGCAATAGCGTCAAATGTCGTCCTTATGGTTAGTGGCATAAAGGTGTATATATTTAATACTAGCTGGTGCCCGCGGATTCGCCCCCGGTGTAGTTTTTTAAATTTTCTAAATCTTCTATAAAAACCTTCTCCAGACACACACAGACGAACACAACAAAAAAAGAGATAGCGAAATCGGACCAGTGGTTCCCGAGTTTTGCGCTTAGCAACACATTTTACAATTAATTTTTATTTATTGTATAGAACAAAAAAATAGAAAAAAGAAGATTTGACATGTTCATAAGGTACATTATAACTTATTTATTACTTATTTAGAGGTAGACCTAAGTAATTTGGTAAGTTCCGTATTCTTAGTCTGTTACACACATTTGCCTTTGTAAGACACGGAGGGAACGTGGCTTAGTTATTTTAACTAGTCTGTAATATTTTACGAATAAGGATACAAATAACGGCAACTACAAGGTAAAGCTTGGTCCAGAACTGGATTGATCATGCACGGTACGCAGAACATAGGGTACGCAGTCAGGGAAAGCTAGTTATAACTTTTCCCCGTAAATCCCGTAAATCTCATTCGAACAATCTAAGCCTTTTAACTGCGTCCCTAGAATTGAAACGCCTAGAGAAACTGTACAAGTACCTATGACTATTTACATCATTCGTTTGAATAATTTGACTTAATTATGAGTTTAGATAGAATCAAAAAAAGGAGAGCAATTTGTGAACGATTGTTTCGAAGTTTATTTAGGTACCTACCTACTGTGTAATGAGGAAGCATAGCAATATTGAGCTCAAAAAAAATGATGCCATGGATAACAAAGCAGCAAGTAGGAAGGAGGCAAGCAACGTGTACTAACCCTGTTGGTATAATTGCACATAGTTCGGCATGTAAATGATTATACGCATAGATAGCGGTGCTGCGCGTGATATTAGCCGTTCATTAAATTTACATATTTATAGCATTTGATGTGACCCTAAAGGATTATGCTTTTGATCTAGATATGAGAAGGCCTTGCTCCGTACGCAGCATCCATTTAAATTGCCTCTTTGCAAACTTATTGTTACAATTTGTATGAACGGGGTCGCGTAAGGGTTAATTATTGACGATAAATCGATGTTGTAATGAAGTTGTTAAAGATGTTAATTGATATTCAAATACATTTAATCAGTACTTGACTGACCTTTTTCAATTCGATTAAAAGGGCATTTTGTTTAATATAGTAACAGAGTAGGTACGAGTTCGTTCGAGTATTATTTTCTTACTTTAGTTTATGTTTCGGATGAGTACCTACTATATTACTATAGCTACAAGACCAACGAAACAGGTTGAATTCCATGATTTCATGTAACTTGACAAGTTTCATCGGAATCAAATGGCGATGTAAATATGTGCTATGCATATTAGAAAATAATTTAAAGCCTAAAGTTCAATCTTACAGACTAGCTAGAACAAAAATCTGGAGAACTGTATACGTTTTTATCATTACATTCCAAAAATGATTACAATCAAACAATACAAAATTCAAATCGATTGTCAAGGAGATTAACATCTAAGGCGTGTTTACAAATGATTATATATGATGGAGAGGGATTTTTGGAAATAATTCCGGTCCGCATTGGTGATCCCTTATTTCAAATAGCTAATCTACTGTGTTACAAATGTAGTTGTGTTATATACTTGTAATGTAGGCCATTAAATACAATTATAGATCTATTTAAAAAAATGTACCTCGTTGAGTTTCTTGCCGGGTTTTACTCAACAGAGGTTTTTCCGAACCTGTGGTAGATTCTTTGACATTCATCAGTGCTTGATATACCATGAATTTAATAACGGTATTTCGACTATATGACTCTCTATTCATCTTCGGCCTCTGTAGAACAGAATTATAAAGCTTGGGACATAGTTCCCATGTGGGCCCAGTGCGCATATAGGTATATAAATAAATAAATGTTATTATTTGAAAAAAAAAACCCGAAAAATAAATAAACGTTGAAATAAACGAGTAACATTAGATTTTCCAACATTGTTT
>NC_133494.1:9693379-9713849 GCF_025370935.1 Choristoneura fumiferana
TGCGTTCATAAATAGACAAGGATGGCATTTATTAACGGCCGCGACAACACTATAGTCTAAGAGGTGGCAGGAATTTTTAAAACGATCATGGAAACGGTTAGACTCATTTTTATGTGTTGTAGAGTGGTCTGCTGATGTGAATAATTTTGGTCTGCCTGCTCTCAGTGGGTGCAACTTTGAGATATAGCGCATAAAAGAGGCTTTATTGTTGCGAAAAAAAAACGATAACAGAAATGGTTAGTTTTAGTACATATTCAAAGTATGGCGTCTCCTCATGTGAAACGAATTGGTCTGCCTGCTCTCAGTGGGTGCAACTTTGAGATATAGCGCATAAAAGAGGCTTTATTGTTGCGAAAAAAAAACGATAACAGAAATGGTTAGTTTTAGTACATATTCAAAGTATGGCGTCTCCTCATGTGAACCGAATTGGTCTGCCTGCTCTAAGTGGTTGTATTTCAGAGCTATGATGCTCGCAAGATGCTTAATTGTAAAGAAAATTCAAGGTAATGGTAATCAATAAAATAAATCTCAGAGACCGTTAGTACTAGAAAGCTGTAATTTGGTATAAATATACTTATCTATCACGCCAACAAAGTGATAAAATAAAAAAATAAAAAAACATTTTTTAGGGTACCTCCCATAGACATAAAATGAGGGTGATTTTTTTTTTCTCAACTAACCCTGTATTGTGGGGTATCGTTGGATAGGTCTTTTAAAACCAATGGGGGGTTGCTAAGACGATTTTTCGATTCAGTGATCTGTTTGTGAAATATTCAACTTTAAAGTGAAAACTTTCATCAAAATCGAGCGTCTCCCCCTCTAAAATCTAAACCGTTGGGTGGAAAAATTTGGAAAAATTAAGGATGGTAGTAAGTATATCAAATTTACAAGAAATATTATAACGACTAAGATTGTTTGAGAATTTGTAGTAGTTCAAGAGTTACTAGCAGCCTAAGGTATAAAACATACCTAAACTTGAAAGATTCCGTACACAATACGATATCCTTAGAAAAATATTAAGTACTTGATTTTTTCCTAATGGCTACGGAATCCTTTCTGGGGCGTGTCCGATACGCTCTTGGCCGGTTTTTGTTAATTCAACTTACTTGTATAAGAAGTCTTCTCTAAGAAGTTTGGCTAAGTGCCACTTGCAAGCGCATGAACGACACCGTCGGAGTTGAAGCGTCGTGAAATCAGGAATCGATTACGAAATCCCCATCTTTGTTACCAAAGCTGATTACATTATATTATATAAGTTTTGAGGTATAAGGACGTGCTAAAGAGAACCATGAAAAGTTGCACCATAGTGCCGTCTCAGTGGGAGAACGAGGCCGCTAACCGACAGGAGTGGAGAGCTAAGGTGAAGGCTAAACCTCCACGACTTTGAACTGAGACGGCGCTGTGACTTATAACCAAGCGCGATAATCTGAGAGCCCGACTATCTGCGGCAATCAGTTATAATTATAGTGTAATCAGCTTTGGTAACAAAGATGGGGATTTCGTAATCGATTCCTGGTTTCACGATTACTTGATTTTTCTTTGTAATCCTCTACTGGGTATCAAGTGAAACGGTGAATTACCATTACATATTAAGGAGTCCGTATTCATTTATACAAATATTAGAAGCAACAAAGTCCCACGGCGAATGGCTGAAGTAGAAAGGTTTTGGTTTGATGCAACCGGGCTTTGTCTGAGGCCAACACGTGGGCGGCTCTGGGGGTGTTGTATGACACCGTGGTCGCTTCGTTCTGCACTGGGGGGACTGAGAGGGTTCGGCAGCACCCGGAGCATCAGAGCAGCCCTATTAAGGGTGGTACTGCTTTCTTTGCTTAGCCTTGGAAGGGGCTAGAAAAGGTGTCCTGAAAAAAGCTCACGCCAAACACACGGAAGGTGTAGTGTAACCGCGGCTGCCTTCGCATCTTAAAACACGTGATCAAAATAAATAATAATAATACTATAAATCAATCGCAAATGAGATTTGGTGCATGGAACGTGCGAACTCTTCTTGATCGTAATGACAACGCCTGCCCAGAGCATAAGACCGCCATTGTAGCTCGGGAACTCTCTCGCTATAATATCGATGTAGCTGCTCTCAGCGAAACACACCTTGCTGATGAGGGTGAGCTGGTGGAGCAAGGTGGCGGGTACACATTCTTCTGGAAAGGACTCGCCTCGTCCGAGCCGCGAAGGTCAGGCGTAGGATTTGCGGTTCAAGGATCAACTCATTAAGAAGTTACAAGAGAATCCGGTGCACATCTCGGACCGCGTGATCACTTTGCGCCTCCACCTGGATAACAACAACTACCTTAATGTTATCATGTTGTATGTTGGATAAGCTCCGTGGAGTCACTGTATGGAGAGTGTACGACCCAGGGAGCAGATCCTTCTGTTGGGTGATTTCAATGCCAGAGTCAGACAGGACTTTATTGCATGGCCTAATGTTCTAGGTAGACACGGAGTAGGCAGAATGAACGATAACTGACAGCTGCTACTAAATTTCTGTGCACAATTTCATCTTGCAGTTACAAACGCAATGTTCAGACTTCCCGCCAAGCATTAAAACACGTGGATGCATCCAAGGTCCAAACACGCATCTGATAGATTATGCCATCGTACGCCAAAGAGATGTTTCCCAAGTCCTAATCACCCGTGTCATGCGTGGTGCACACTTCTGGACCGATCATAGGCTTGTTGTCACGAAACTTCGTCTCCGCCTCCATCCTCCTTGCCTTGTACATCTGGTAGAACTAAGCCGACGTCTCTAACCGTTGATAGGCTTACGGATCTCGGGATCAAGGAAAATATACTATGACTTGATTGCTGCGTTGCCTCTTTCTAATAAGATCATGGCGATCTTGATGCTGATTGAGGTCTGAAAGTCCAAAACCAAAACACGAGGATTGGATTGATGAGAATGATGGAGTCCTTAGAAAGGCGATTGATAACCGACGTCCTCTACGGCAGCACAGGGGTACAAAAGACAAGTGATGGCAAGACAAAGCTCGCTATTTGCAGTGGCTTGCAAATACTAATCAGCTAGGGAAGTTCTATGGTGAAATTAAAAAGCTAATCGGCACGACTTCACTTGCAAAAGTCCCACTTAAGCCTGTTAGTGGCGAAGGCCTTCTTAAAGGTAAGGAAGAAGTGCTGATGCGATGGGCAGAACATTTCAACTCTCTGCTGAACGTAGATAGGTCGGTTGACCTGGAACACGTTCGCTCAATTTCCCAACTTCCTATTGACATAAAGCTGGACTAGCCGCTGAGACAAAGCAAGGTTGTTCTTGCTAAGTATTAAGCAACAACAAAATAAGCGCGCGGTCGGAATTGATTTTATACCGGGTGAACTGCTCAAAAACGGCGTTGAGGAATTGCATACGGCCGTATGGGAGCTCTTTCAGCTGATGTGGAGAGAAGAGAGAGTCCCATCAGCCTTGAAAGTCTTATATAAGAACAAAGGAGTACTTCTCTGATGTAAGTCCCTGGGAAAATATTTGCCCGAGTCCTAATGAACCGCCTTAAGGAACTTTCTGAAAAAATATTGCCTGAGACTCAGTTTGGCATTCGACCTAATTCGCGTTACGTGTCCGCACCACCGAAGTTGTCGCCGCATGAGGTAGGACTCAATGCCACCTACATTGGCCCTGCGCAGCACTTCCGTATTCCACACACGAATCAGACCATTTGATCCTTCAAAGTTTTCGGAGGCATCTTAGGTAGAAACGGTCTAGCATGCGAATGTGCCTGCGATACACCATCCACGCTTCAGCAGAGTACAATAAGTTAGGAACGACCATGGACATGTGCACAGAGATCTTTATGACTAGTTTAAGGTCATGCGTACAGAAGAGCTTGAAATCCAACTTATATAATGCTGCAGCTGCAGCTCCGATTTGGCTGTTAATCTGGGCGCTATTTTCTCACTGCGGCAATTACAGGAAAAGAACAGAGAGCAAAGCCGCCGCATGTGCATCTGCTTCGTCGATCTCGAGAAAACCTTTGATAGTGTCCCTCGAGAAGCTCTATGGGTGGTACACAGTAAGATAGGATGCACAGAAAACTTTGTGAGACTTCTCCGACTCCTGCATGACGACATGCAGTGCTGCGTCGCTCTCGACAGTGAACAATCAAACTTCTTACCCGTTACCTGTGGGGTGAAGCAAGGTTGTGTGCTAGCGCGTGTGTGTGTGACCTTGACGCCGAGATTAACAGCCGAATCGGAGCTGCAGCTGCAGCATTCGGTAAGTTGGATTTCAAGGTTTTCTGTTCGCATGACCTTAAACTAGTCACAAAGATCTCTGTGTACATGTCCATCGTCCTTCCTAACTTATTGCACTCTGCTGAAGCGTGGACCGCGTATCACAGGCACATCCGCATGCTAGACCGTTTCCACCTAAGATGCCTCCGAAAAGTTTGAAGGATCAAATGGTCTGATCATGTGCGGAATACCGAAGTGCTGCGCAGAGCCAATGTAGGTAGGTTGCATTGAGTCCAACTCATGCGGCGACCACTTCGCGGCCACGTTACGCGAATGTCAGAGCAGCGGGTGACGAAGCGCGTCTTCTGGTCAGAACTTGAGGATGGCAAGCGTAAGCATGGCGGACAAGTTTTGAGGTATAAGGACGTGCTAAAGAGAACCATGAAAAGTTGCACCATAGTGCCGTCTCAGTGGGAGAACGAGGCCGCTAACCGACAGGAGTGGAGAGCTAAGGTGAAGGCTAAACCTCCACGACTTTGAACTGAGACGGCGCTGTGACTTATAACCAAGCGCGATAATCTGAGAGCCCGACTATCTGCGGCAATCAGTTATAATTATAGTGTAATCAGCTTTGGTAACAAAGATGGGGATTTCGTAATCGATTCCTGATTTCACGACGCTTCAACTCCGACGGTGTCGTTCATGCGCTTGCAAGTGGCACTTAGCCAAACTTCTTAGAGAAGACTTCTTATACAAGTAAGTTGAATTAACAAAAACCGGCCAAGAGCGTATCGGACACGCCCCAGAAAGGATTCCGTAGCCATTAGGAAAAAATCAAGTACTTAATATTTTTCTAAGGATATCGTATTGTGTACGGAATCTTTCAAGTTTAGGTATGTTTTATACCTTAGGCTGCTAGTAACTCTTGAACTACTACAAATTCTCAAACAATCTTAGTCGTTATAATATTTCTTGTAAATTTGATATACTTACTACCATCCTTAATTTTTCCAAATTTTTCCACCCAACGGTTTAGATTTTAGAGGGGGAGACGCTCGATTTTGATGAAAGTTTTCACTTTAAAGTTGAATATTTCACAAACAGATCACTGAATCGAAAAATCGTCTTAGCAACCCCCCATTGGTTTTAAAAGACCTATCCAACGATACCCCACAATACAGGGTTAGTTGAGAAAAAAAAAATCACCCTCATTTTATGTCTATGGGAGGTACCCTAAAAAAATGTTTTTTTATTTTTTTTATTTTATCACTTTGTTGGCGTGATAGATAAGTATATTTATACCAAATTACAGCTTTCTAGTACTAACGGTCTCTGAGATTTATTTTATTGATTACCATTACCTTGAATTTTCTTTACAATTAAGCATCTTGCGAGCATCATAGCTCTGAAATACAACCACTTAGAGCAGGCAGACCAATTCGGTTCACATGAGGAGACGCCATACTTTGAATATGTACTAAAACTAACCATTTCTGTTATCGTTTTTTTTTCGCAACAATAAAGCCTCTTTTATGCGCTATATCTCAAAGTTGCACCCACTGAGAGCAGGCAGACCAATTCGTTTCACATGAGGAGACGCCATACTTTGAATATGTACTAAAACTAACCATTTCTGTTATCGTTTTTTTTTCGCAACAATAAAGCCTCTTTTATGCGCTATATCTCAAAGTTGCACCCACTGAGAGCAGGCAGACCAAAATTATTCACATCAGCAGACCACTCTACAACACATAAAAATGAGTCTAACCGTTTCCATGATCGTTTTAAAAATTCCTGCCACCTCTCAGTCTATTAATTGTGTTTGAAAATGTCAAATGACTTAATTATTAAATCAAGTTTAACAAATGATTTCATTATTGATGTTTTACAACAGAATCGAGGAAATGCGATATGAAATTGGTTAGCAGAAGCAAGTAAAAAAATGTCACAGAAATAAATATTTGATAGTGAAATCAGATATTTTTATAAAATTTTTTATCAAGCTTTGTTTCAACAAGGTAGCTTAATAATTACTTTAGGTTAGAATGAAACTACTACTTTAATTGTTTTTAGGGTTACCAACCGAACGAGAATCCGAATTTACAAGAACATATTTACCTGGTTGTACAATAAGTGGCATTGAATTTATGA
Source organism: Choristoneura fumiferana (assembly GCF_025370935.1). Lineage (NCBI taxonomy): Eukaryota > Metazoa > Arthropoda > Insecta > Lepidoptera > Tortricidae > Choristoneura > Choristoneura fumiferana. Next base: position 9,699,728 of record NC_133494.1, read on the forward strand.
AGTTTTCAAATGAAAATAATAATAATGTAGCAAAGTTACAAAGTCGAAGTATCCAACGTATTTTATTATTTTACAAAATAATGCTTAAAAAAACCTTTGTCTTTAGTTTAAGTCAGGTGCTTAACACAGAGGATTTAAACAAGCATAACTAGACGGGAAAATTTAAATATCTATGATTAATATCTGTAATGCCAACTTCCTAACATTTAGGACATATTCAAACCTAAACTTTACTAATTCCCATTAGATTTAAAATTCTATTAATCAAAATTTACTACGAGTTTAATTCAAACCGAATCGGTTGCTCATATTACGCTTAAATCTTCATTTATCTCTTGGCTACTTATCGTAACTTTAATATTTGGATAACAATAAATTACGTCACTCGCTCGTCCTTGAATCTCACGGAATTTCAAGTAAGAATAACAACGAATAATGGCTTACACATCGTATTATTTTTGATTTCCGTTAACTTTAAGGGAACATTCAACAGATCAAATGAAAATCATTTCTCCAAGACACGAGTCTAACTCCCACTGTTTATTAAGAATGAAGTGCAGTTTCTTTTTACATAATACTGACCGTGATTGACCCTATCTCATCTCACCTGATGTAATAAAGTGCAGATGAGACCAAAGGAATAATTACGCGTTCAGTTACGTGTGGGTGCACACTCACCGGGGTTCAGCTGAAAACCAGCGCTGCAGCTCTGGTTACAGGGCTACGGCACATGCTGAGCTGAGTCCTTTTGGCATCACACTACAGCACAATGTCTCTTATTTTCCTCTCTTCTCCTATTTATGTTTTAACTGTGTTTTTGTTGTGATGTAGTGTGTTTTTCTTGTCAATAAATGTTGCGAGTTTGAGTTTGGGTTTCAAGGTGTATCTCACTGGTTCAGTAACAACCTATTCACTCTAGCCTTGAAGAGCCCTAGATTGTATTTTATCCGGAAATACAGACGACGACGGTTTCTAAATAATGACCTTTTATTAAAGTACTTAGCTACTCTTTTTATTACATTCCCAAATATTTAGCAAAAGAATTGATTGAATTGTTTGATGTGTCTCTTATCGTCAATGTCACTCGTAAAGTTAGTGTATTTACAATATGACCTCAAATGAAGATTTTGATTTGGCCAAAACGTTAACCACCAGGTAGTCTGTCAGAGGAAACGGAAATAAAGAAAACATGGTGTAGAACAAATCTAGTTAATCAAAAGTTAATGCAACATTTTCAAATAGATTTTGATTTAACGGCGAATAATAAAGTTACAGAAGCAAACATTACTAAAGATAGAGAAGATAATACTAAAGATATAAATAGTGCGAGAGTAAAATTAGGGCGAGGAGTCTAGATTATATTTACGGAACTTACATAAACCGAGCAAGACTTTATCAATAATCGTAGATAAGGTAACCGTAATTCAATCGCTTGGTAATTTATCGACAAACAGCGCCTAGTTTGTTTGTACAACACGGAGCGCTTGGGATAATTTTCAATACAATACACGACATAAGGTCTGGGTAACACATGGAGAGTACATTGACAGCGCTTTGAAGAAAGTTTAGACACAGGAATAGCGTGATTGTATGGTGAAAGAAAATAAAAATACGGAAGATGACGCACTGAAATGTATATATTTTTTTAAACGTTTTATGTCCTAATCATCGAGATATTCAATTGTTGCTATCTTGAAACACACACGACACATAATAACAAATACATAGTTGAGAAGTAAGAGTTCAAGGTCTACCTAAATTAAAAAGTAATTTTCATTGGATTAATAACATTTTATTTATTGCTTAGCTAATTTGGACAAAAATCTTTACATTAAAAAAATCATTAAGTTTCATTTTCAATTCTCATGAAAGAGAAAAGCCTTAGCGACTAGGTACAGACGAATTAACCCACATAGTACCTAACTCGCGATCGAATTACGCATGCGTTCATACATGAACCAGGCGACATAACGGAATGCGATGAATTTATTAAAATAGACGTAAATAAATCTTAACAATTAAGCTTATACATGACATAGTTTAACCCCCTGTTTCATCATCCATTGATAAAATTTATAGACGTATAAATGCGATGTCGTCTCTTTTTGTTTTGTTCGAATAGACGGAGACGGCATCACGTTTATCCGTCAATTAAAATTAATCAATGGGTGGTGAAACCGCCCCTTATTATTTTATATTTGGCTAAATATATGTACCTACAGTGTGAAAATGAAAAGTTGAAAGCAGAAAAAGGAAAAACAATTTTTTTTTCTTAAAAGATAGTCGCGCTGTCGTTTAATTATTACTCTTTTCAGTATCTAAAACTGACAATGAACCATCTTTATCACAAATTCTTGGCCGTTTTAAGAAGTTTTAATTTTTAAAGAAACTTCATTCGTAAATATTCAGTTCTAATCACATCATTCTTACGATCAACACGATTCCACTCACGCGCACCACTATGTATTTCTGCAATATCTTAAACTTCGATTAAACTTGACACTGCCTGTAATCTAGATCTAACAGCTTTGTACCACTGATGAATGATACCCATTAAGTGTCATGACTAATTTGTAGGGCAGTGGAGCTGCAATCAAAATCAATTTGTCCGACGAAGATCATTTCGCATGATATCATGCGCTGAGCATTCTAATAACAAGATTTGGTGTCGTCTTCGAGTGTTACATTACTAAATAGCACGCCGGTGTATTTGTTACATATAGTATCAAATGCGTCTTTTATTTCGTTTCTAATGAATCAATCTCAGCTTGACTACAAGTTTTAACAAACCCTTCTTTTACAACTACTTAGTTCCTATTTTCCAACAAAAAAACTCCTTTACCTTCCTTTATAATAATTAAATAAGTTCGTAAGCCGGATAATGTAAAGTAAATGTTAAAGCAGACCGTATTTAACCAAGTTACACTAGTTATATGTCTAACTATCTGTATTGAACACTGGTAAGTAAGGTGTCGATTTTAAGTCCATTCCCTTTATAAGGGCTTGATAAGCCGACGTACTGATAAAGCATTGATCGGGGATCATTGAACTTACAAATCGACCTACCACGTTCTAATGTGTTGTTAAGGCCACGTTGTTTCTGTGATAGGGTATCTTTTATGGCATTGGTATCTACTGCATAAATTAAAATCAATGTTCTATACAAGGTGTTTTTAAATTCTTCCAGAATACTTTACCGGGTGGTCGACTTCGTTTGAATGAACACCCTGCAAATGGTTTTCGGCACTTTAAGACTGTAGTTTAACAAATGTTTCCATATATTGATCGATGTTCAAAGTGTAGCGCATCAATGGCGTGATTACATTTCAAATCAGAAGTTCTGATGAAAACCTATACATAGGCACAGTCGTACTAAGTAACCCAATCCTGAAATATTTCGGAATAATTTGAACAAATAATAAAATATTTTAAATCTATCATTGGTATATTTTGGTGTTACTGTAATTTCATCCATAAATATAATTTACATAAGTTATACTAAATTTTGACTGATTTAGAATTCTTTGGTTCATTAATAAAAAATAAAACAAAGATTAACTATCAAAATCAGAATAATTATTTATTCTTCGTTAAACCATGTTTACAAAAACAATAATCAGGGCAAGCAAGCGATGATGTCGTAAAAGAAAACAAGTGTTTTCTAGTATTTTTAGAAAACATCGAGTGAACTTCGAATTAACAGTTCCTTTTAATCCATCATAACTGACACACTCTTTGTGATACCATGCGTTATCCTCACGGCGTTTCTATCACTCAATATGCACTCGCCGCCATATACAGTCGGTCATTAGTCAATGTTCCACCATTGATTGTATAGTAAATATTAGCATAGATATAAATATCACTACATATAACCTAATGAATAGTTGAATGGACCGCTTCGAAAATTATACCACAAAAGAGATTTTGTATAGTCAATCAACGGCAAATGATATATTAATCAAACACGAGGAAAGCAAGGTCGAGACGAAAGCAAGAAGTTTAACGCGTTAATTTCTAGTTTGAATTATTTTGTTTTTGAAGCTGTTAAAAACCAGTTAGTCAGCAAATTAAGTGCAGACAGAACTCAAGAGTCAGAATAAGCGATACGGAACCAATTCCGCGAGTAGCTAACCGCAACATCTCTTTCACACTCCGACAACTTACACCGGGGGTCAAGCACCTTTAATATGCTCATACAATTTCCGCAGACCTATAATTATTGAGGCTTGAATTACCCTAGAGCTAAACTCGCGGAACAAAGCAGATTCGTCAATCGTTGACTGACAAATAGCTAACAGCTTATCCATGAATCTTCACAGGCCCATAATGTTAACAGTAACTGGAGAAAGTCTAACTTACGAGAGCAGAGCGAAATTTACAACGAATGCGAAGCGGAAAAGGATCAGGTCTTAAGACACGGAACGGTCATTTTGTTAAACGTCAGCTATATTTCTCTTGAAGAGGAAATAAATCGGCATGGAAATACAACAAAGAAATGTAAGAATAGAAGTCAAAATACAAATTAATGGCAGATTCTCCAAAAGGTAATCAAAGACGTAATGAGCTGTCAAAACATATAGAGTAATGGAATAGCAACTATGGCTCATGTGAATCAATCAACTAACTATTTATTGGTTAAAGCAGCAAAAAATCTAGCAGTTAAGAAATAATTTGACAGAAAATAAACAAAATTAATGGGTCACATAATCGTCCGCAATCGTAAAAATTTTAACCTTTGCACTCGTTGTCTATTTTTTACGCGGTTTTATTAATTTTCCTACACTATGCTACGAAAGCTGAAGATGATATGTTCGTAAAATTGAGCAAGGCAGCAGTACGCACCAGTGGTCATTGATAACTACTCACCGTGTTTTATACGGATCCTAATGCAGAAAGTAATAAACTATTTTAACAAGAGATTAATGAAATAGATACAGCTAACATTGATACAAAATCATCAGATAAAGACTTGAACACAAGCGGGTCCCGTCACTTTATAGCTCTAAGGGACATTGTAACAATCGATTACCATTGCCCCAACGATAAATCCTCCCCGGTGATATTAGAATTAAGTTTCGAATTCACGCTCCATTCGATTTATGTATCACGTTTCCGGAAACAATTACCCGCTATGTAAGGTGGTCTTCAACTGTGACAGGGAAATTATCGAGACTATTTCTAAACTGCAGTGCGTCGCTGAATGGTTCCGTGACCGGTTTTCTTCCGTGAAGAATATAGGAAGAAAAGTTCTGACACGTCTCACTAAATCTCCAATGGCAAGTCAATTAGCTAATAATGTTTCTCCTTATAACCTTGCTTTGAGAACTAATATAATTGCTACGTGTTAATTGATTTGATCTGCTGATTTTCAATGTAGGTGTGTACGGTATTGTGATCTAATTTCCGTTGCAACATGTGCCGTAAGAATTACCACCTCTGAGTGCACCTTGAATTTTATGAAATTAGCTTCAATGAACACTTGGCAACGGTAAAGACTGACGCGTGAATTTGGTTCGCTTTGTTTCGCTTGTTGCCATCGACGCTTTTTTACTGGTGCGAAGAATTGCTCGAGCAAATTGACAAACCAAACAATTAAAGGAACAGTTTAAATTTTTAATAGATGTACGAAAGAAATACTTAAATAGAAGACGAGGAAGAGCTAATAGGTACATAGTGGATACCTCATACTACTATTTTTCTGTGACTTTCATATGCAGTAGGTACCTAAATAATGATCTTCTTCTTTCTTTACTTATATTAAATAAAATCACTTCCCGCCATCAGTCTGTCTTTATATATTGTATGTACGTTTAGAACTTTTTAATTTAGTATAGTTACGCAACGGATTTTAATGCGGTTTCCACATCAGTATTTTTTACGAAAAGTTTATGTTTTATACGGGTGTGGCCTGTATATGAGCAAAAAATTAAAACATAGATCGTCCTCGTCAAACGGAACAACATTAGTTCAGCGACTGTTTAAAAATAATGGAGTCTTTGAGTTTTCCTTTTTCATACAAATTAAATACTGCTATCAACGTACGCCATCTAGAACACAACTGACATCGCCTGTCACGCTACAAACATCAAGCATTTTGCTTTACATTGCTTCTTCAAATAAACCTAAAAGTGTAATAAAAATTAAAAACTAATTATTTTTAAAAGTCGCTGAACTATAATGTTGTTCAGTTTGAGGAGAATGGTTTTAATTATATTGCTCATATTATAGGCCACACCCGGTATAATACATAATAACTATGGTGTATTTACGTGTGTGCGTGCAGTACAACAATGCGTTCCGGGTGTTGATGGGGCTGGGTGGGGCAAAGGTGCAATGCATCTGGCATGTTCGCCGAGCCGCACGTGGACGGCTTCGCAGCCGTGATGAGGAAGCGCTGTGCGCCGGCCTCTGCGCCAGCCCCAACACCATCCTGGAGGTATTGGCCGAGCGATGGGACCAGATGGGATAGCCCTATGTTGTGCCGTTGGAGGCACCTGCATGCGCACCTCAAGTTTTAGTTTTAGTTTTCTACTATTATACTGTTTTTCTTTATTTTAATTTTGTAATTTGTATGGACCTGGTCTGAAAAAAAAAAATTTATATTATTAGTTTTAAGCAGAGCTACATGTAAAATGAGTCAGCCTTTGATTGTAGATAGGTTGCTAGTACACTAGTATATAAATAAAGCATACCTACAAAGTTATCTGTAATCACAGTAAATCGCTGTAGTAATATCAGTACTTGAAAACAATTGCATAATGTAATATCAATACTCTCAGTCCGACACACTTTTATAATTCAACGATGTGGTCGAGTTCAGGTAAGTTTAAATGAACGTTTTAAATTACTATGCATGAGAAGATAATTGCCATTTAAAGCACCACAAATGTGCGGTCCGGCCATTATGCTCTTTATGTAGGTAAGACTTTAAAGTAAAGAATGCCGAACAAATGAAAGAAAAATGTAAATCGTACAGCAATTCCGGCACGGGAGCGTCGAGTAAATAGCGCCATCGCGGTGAGAGATCGTTTAAAACAAAATAGGTGGTCCTGATGGAAGTTAATCAATTAGGCTAAGTGGCACATTAGTCAATGTATACTCGTACTATAGCAACAGTGTGTAGGTATCGTATCGAAGAGCTAATAATTTGAATAGTCTTAAGACTATCAGTAAATCGGTTTACTAATGTATCGGCGAAAATTATTAAGCAAATTATTAACTCCCAAACTATTTATCCCATATTTTTATTTAGGTGAAATGTTATTTCCCAACTCAACGTTTCGCACTGATACCACTTCTCAACTAATGATTCGATAAATTATTATTATGCAAATTATTACCTGTTTTTTTTTTAAGATGTCATTTATGTTTTCGTCAAATGTATTGATTGGCATACCTTAATTTAGCAACTTATTGAATGGCATCCAACCTACTTTTCTAGTGTCCTTTATCCTGGCTGCTATAAAAAAAACCTAACATCGAAGGCTAAGGCGGGAGCTACGCTCCGCTTCGCTCCCGCCTTAGCCTTCTGAACCTAAACTATCCAAGTCGCTTCTGCTCCAAACCGTCTTGCTCGCTCGCACAAATCAAATTAAAGTATAACTTTGCAATGTAAAAATTGCCCAAATGTTATTTGACAATTTGTTATTTGCCTAAGCCAATCATTTGCTACATAATTATTTGCCACATAAATGTGTGATGAAGTAAAATTTTGCAATGTAAAAATGTTGCGAAATAAAAAAAATGCGAAGTAAAGTTATGCCAAATATTAGTTTGCCAAATGAAACTTCGGCGAAAGGTTGGTTGCTAAGTGAAATTTTGCGAAACATATTTCGCCGAAAAGGCAGTACACCCAGTAAATCATTGTTTATTTAATGCAACGCCAAACCTCAGTGTCGTTATATTTAATACGAGTATATTTTTTACTAACAGCTTGCGCTTGCAACAAAATAACTGTTATTTGTTAAAAATATTTTATAGTACCTATGTACCTATAACTTAAAAAGAAAAACTCTTTTGTGGGTGACATCTAATAATATTTTTCTTTGTTTCTAAACAAATGACTTTTTGCTAAGTCACGGCAAAAATGTGGATTGTCTAACTAGAAACCAATACGGGAGCAAAAATATTTCAGTTGGCTTTAGCAAATATCGTCTAGGTATCCGTAAAGATTTATATTACTCCAAATAAATTTTCGGCGGAATGTCGTATATATTATCCCTTCAGATTCGTGCGAAAGTAGTATTCTGGAGTCCTTTTTTCCCTCTAAGATGCTATCATAAAACTGGTCCGCCCATTGACTTGCTTAAATGTCATAGTATTTCCGTTCTTCGTTTTTGAAAAGCATGAATTTTTCTTATTTTGTTTTGGTTCAATGCAGTAATATGAAGGTTTAAGAGAGAAAATCCTGTAACCTCTGCAGAGGAAGCGTAAAATGTTTCAGAGTTTTACACCCCAATTCATTCAGCAACGCTCGTTACATGTGAATATTTAAGGTTTGTTATATGTGGGTACTTGCGAACTCACGTGTACCTATATGTGAATATGTGAGCTCTCAAAATATCAACACTATTTTAATTGTCACTTAATTAAATTCGAATGTTGCTTGAACTTTTAAACAAGTTACAAAATCTGTTGTAAAAGTACTTAATTTAAATGATCCCTATTACAGGGACCTGAACTTGGAATAAAATGTGTATCCACTGCCCCAATCCCGTCCTACTTTATCATTAATGCACTTAATGGCTTAATTTATGTTCTCGGCTTTTAGGGCCCCATTTAAATACCCTCACTAATTTGAATAATTGCATTATGCTTGTCCGAGGTTTGATGTTGATTTTAACTCGAAAATGTCTGCTACAGACATTTAAATGGTAGCAAACATGCTTTAAATAAAATAAAAACATGAAGATTGCCAAAACACCAGCAGGTAGGTACTTAAGTTAAATTTATTAACTTACGAGAATACAATCGGGAATATGCAATACAATTTTTCTCTTCAATAACTTAGCATTATAGAAAAGAGTAAAATACAAATACAAATACAAAATAATTTATTTCACCAAAAGAGATAACAGTATATACAACTTAGTAATCCGTCAGAGGCCAAACTAGGCTAAGCCTGTATCTTGGCCCTCTGCGAGTGCGGTTGACAAAAGTAGGCAGATAAGAAAATCATAATTAATATTATATTCTGTACACAATTTTATCGTTTTTAATATTACTACAAGTAGACCAAAGTTGTACCAGTAGACCAAAAGGATACAAATGTTCATGATGATAAAAAATGTTGTGGTTACGCATTAAATATAAGCCATAGATACAAATTCAAATAAATATGTATGTGTGTGTGTGTGTGTGTGTGTGTGTGTGTGTGTGTGTGTGTGTGTGTGTGTGTGTGTGTGTGTGTGTGTGAATAAAAAATACATCCGAATTGATAACCTTCCTTTCTTGAAGTCGGTTAATGAACCATCAATATCCGCTAATTAATAAGGAAGCTGTAAGCGTATCAAATTTGTATTTCATCTCAAAAGAGATAAAAAAATAGAAAAAAAAGTTCCTACTTTCTATGATCGTTGTGTCATATATGGGCATTTTCAGAAAAAAGTGTACACTACACACCCTGTACTTTTTTTAAACCTAACAAATTTTGGGTTATTTCTACTCAGAATCACGAGCACTATCGATTTAAGCAATAAAAAAGTGTCCCACTTTTAATTGTCAGTTTTGTGACGCAGTTAACCACACATGTTGTATGGACCGTCACAAAAGTGACTAATAAATTTTGTATGGAAAATTGAAGACAATTAAAGCAAAACGGGTTCACTTTTTCCTGAAAACCCCCATCTACCTATGACATATGACCTCGTAGTATCACACAAAACATACTATAAAAACTTTATAGCAAGATTATTTTCAACTTATAATCAGTTGAGCACTTTTTAAGTTTTTGTAAAAAATGATTTCTAAGGCAAAGTTAAGTTAATGCAAGGTCGGGCGGGAACTACGGAACCTTACACTGAGCATGGCCCGACATGCTTTTGAGCGGTTTTTAGGGCTCCGTACCTCGAAAGGGAAAAACGGAACCCTTATAGGATCACTTTGTTGTCCGTCCGTCCGTCTGTCAAGACCCTTTTTCTCAGGAACGCGTGGAGGTATCAAACTGAAATTTATACCAAATACTCAGGTCTATATACTGTCCCTTGGAGCGGTGAAAAAACCAAACTTCTAATCCAACGTAATTAAAAGATACAGCCGTTTATGCCGCAAATTTCCGCAAATTTTCGAACTCCAAGAACTCTAAACCTACAGGGTACTTCCCGTGAACTCAGAATCATGAAATTCGGTACGAAGCAACGTCTTACGAGTGTAGCATAGATAAAGGAAAAATTGCGAAAACTGTAAATTTATAGTTACATCATACAATAAAAATAGTTATACGGAACCCTCGTGCGCGAGTCCGACTCGCACTTGTTTTTTATTTAAACTTGGGTGGATACATCGATCTTAATATTTTGGTACGCCAAGATCGATTGCCCTAAAGAATTCTGTTTTGTTTATATTTTAAATTTACAGTACACAAAGCATTAGGTATTTCTATTGTCATAACCAACGTTACGCAAAAGAACTCGGTTAAGGTATATGTGGTAAATATTTGTTTTCAATTTTCTCTTACATGAAGATTTAATAATATCCATATATCGCATGACGCATCAAAACGTTATTATCGCCAGGCGCATAAAATGTAGGTAGTACTTTAAATTTATATTTTAGCGATGAGCCGATGACACCCGATATTGGCGCCACTGACTAAGTATAGTGCACAAAATACCTAATTGCAGGATGCCGTTCACATAATGGTATCCTGTGGTTTGCCTCGCCTCTGCGCACACCTGTGACGCGCGCGCGCTTGCCGCCGGTAATCCCATGGATTAGGTTATGGTTATGGTTAGGTATAATATTAATAATGGACTAATCCATTACTTATACCTATTTTCATCCCACTTACATGTAAACAGTGTTGAAATATGAAGGCTAACTTGGATGTAAGGTCCTTCATTAAACCCATTTTCCATCCATTAGCACCCAAGGTCGCACTTTTTTTTTACTTTTTACATCACATAGTTAATAAATAAGTTTAGGTTCGGGCTTAAACTACAAAATCTTTATGGAGTGGTTGGAAATTTAATTGATATTTAAACATGTGGTGCGATAATAAATAATATTAATTATTTTTTTAGTAAAAAATATTCCATGCAGATTAATATAATACACTTAAATTATTTAAACATGACGAGGATTTGCATACGTAATGAATTAGCATACTGGGGTATCTGGGTTAGCAGTCAGCAAACAATAGCAGAAAGCCGGCCGCGGCCGCGTCCGCCAGTACATACCTACATGCACTCTCCTTAGATTGCAGCCACTGCACTCAGCTGATGCACTGCACCGACTCTGTAACTAACTGCTACATTCCATGTTAATGCAAATGTCGTTTGTAATCAAAGGAAAATGCGGTGTGAAATTAACATTCTACTCGTAACTTTGGATATTGTGGAAAACTCACTGAAGATTCTTCGCTTGCCGTTTTGTTCTACTGGTATTTATGTGTACATTAAGGAGTTGAAGTTTTGAACGTGATTCTAAGTATGTCGTTCCTCAACTTTGGAAGTGGAAATTAAACATGAAACTTCTCCAGCATCGTTCAAGTTTTTATCATCATCATCATCATCAATCAGCCGTACCTACGTAGGACGTCCACTGTTCAGATGGACATAGGCCTTCCCCATAAACCTCTCATTGCTTCGGTTGGTAGAGCCTGCATTGACCGTGAACCCGCGGCTTGAATTAGGTCATCCGTCAATCAAGTTTTACAGTAGTAGGTACTATTTAACTGTGATTGGTTTTTTGGAGTCCTTTTGTATTTTTTATTTCAACTCCAAATTTGTTACTTTTACGGGTATCCCGTGCTAGTGCTGATGCTTAAGTAGCATAGTAGAATAAGCAACCTAAGATATGCATGCATAGAAAAATTCGTGTCTAGATTCCTGTCCAGCAGTGGTGTAGGAGTTATTAGCACGCAGCACGGATTGCTGGGGACCTGGGTTCGATTCCCAGTGCTGTCTCTTTTACTGGTTTTTCTGTGCATCCATGTTTTAGTTTGTATTCCCGTTGTCTTAAAAAGGATTTTTATAACATCAAAGTATTTCCTGTTTCGTAATTATGAAATCAGTTCAGTCTTCATTAACGCGGCGGTACCTAGCTTTAAACCTCAGCTTCTCTCCCTCTCAGTTATTGTCGACGTCCGCGATACCGCATAACGATCGAGTAAACTGTCTTGCACTAATTTCGTTGGTCAGTTACAATGAAATTTGCATTTATCAGAAACGTAAAACAGTTGAGAAAGTTACTTGGTAACTGTTTTAAAGAATCTGACATTTTCAACGACATTAACCGCCTGTTTCACCATCCATTGATTAAATTTATTTGACGGATAAAATGTGATGCCGACTCTGTTTGTTTTGTTCAAATAGACGGAGATGGCATCACATTTATCCATCAAAAAAAATTAATCAATGGGTGGTTTAATATTTATAATGAAAAGAAATACAGAAAAGACTTGACGTGTAAGTCAAAAGTAACGTAACCAACTTAGAAGTAGTTAGAAAACCCCCGAGCTTGTTATTTCAAATTTCAGTGTCTCAAAAACCGGCCAAGAGCGTGTCGGACACACCCGTAATAGAGTTCGGTAGCCATTACGAAAAAATTAAGTAATATTATTCTAAGGATAAAATATACCTAAACTTGGAATATTCCGTACAAAATACGAAATCCCTAGAAAAATATTACTTAATTTTTTCGTAATGGCTGCGGAACCCTATTTTGAGCGTGTCCGACACACTCTTGGCTGGTTTTTTGTTTTACGTGGGTATTAAAAATTTAGATTTAATTTAGATACAATACAATACAATGACTTTTTATTGTACACCAGAAATAGTAGGCGATTAGATTCGTTTTATTTAAATTGAATTGTTATTTATTTGCTCTTCTCTTTTCCATGTAAATATACTTAATAGAAACATTAATACAAAATTAAACATAGAGGCGCTTATAGCGTGGATTAGTTTATCCCGTTTACTTTGACGCACTTCCTAATTATTAACTCCTCAGGTCACCTGCCTATAAAAAGTTTCGCGTAATTACCACTGTTACAACAGCGTGTTGGAATGGATGGTCCTCGTCTTTGTTCCATGCGACGATAATAGCCCACTTTGGGGCATTTCCGTTTTTTCCCGTGACAAATGCCCCTCATCCCGGTTGAGATGAAATGAAAAATTTGTATAGTTTTTCATGGGCTTAATCTTGACTTGACATTGCTGCGGGGAAACAAGCATGCAGTTTAAATAAAGGCGACGGAAATATAGATGCACATTGTTCTGTACCTGTTTAAAATACTGTTTAGAATTTGAAGCTCGTAACTCACGGTTGTATAGTTGTATACTGATTGATACGATTTTATCTTTTCTTCGTACATTTGTTTCATGATTGAAGAGACATAGTGTTGGTAATTCTAAAAAAAACAAAAAACACTAACCGTGCCCTTTGCGTCCCTTTGCTCACAAAGGGCTGCATAATAAATTAACTCTCGCTTTCATCTCCTCATCACTTGTAAATAAGTAACGTTTACTTCGTGATTGAGTAAATAAATGAACTAAATTGTAATTTCGAGAAACAAACAAGTAAGTAATCTTAAAAGAAAAACAAATGTGGAGGTCGCGCTGTGTCTCCCCACGTTTTCCTTTAGGCGTTTTCCCGATGCGTATCGCGATATATTCCGCAGAGTGCTCATTCCAAAGCCCATTAAACAAGGGAAGCTATCATTGTATCCATTCGAGCCGCTTAAGACCAACACAATGAACACATTTTGGAGGTTAAAGATATCTGTAACAGAGGTCTCATTAACAATTTATTTAGATGCTGCGGGCGCTGCGCGACAGCAAATTATTGGTGAGCTTGAGACTAAGTAACAATCCGTGAGCTCTTAGAAAAACCATCGGGATTCGGGGATAAATCGGAAGGATTCGTAGTAGAAAATGACAATTGTCTTTTTGACTTAATA
>NC_133494.1:9714116-9717975 GCF_025370935.1 Choristoneura fumiferana
AAAGTTTATTAAAAATTAAAACTACTGAATACGTAAGAAAACAATGAAAACAAGAAAAGACAACTAGCACGTAGGCTCACCCGATCAAAAACTCACACTCTTTTACTCATTTGCTCGTCTCATTCACTCCACATTAGTCTTCAGTCATTCGGTCGCTCGTTTACATCAAATCATTCTAACATTAATCCACCCTCATTCCCACATTCGGCCATCCTACACACATGACTGTCCCCAGGCATCCTTTAAACAAAATCATCTTACACATCTAAACATCTTAACCTAGGTACACCTTAATCCTAGAACATGTGTGCTATAAGCCATCATTACAATAACACATCTTATGCTATAAAAATAGTTTACCAATCTTAGTCAGTAGGTACAACTAAACATCTAAGGAAAAAACAGTTTTAAATTTTACACCATACCAGTAACATAGGTGCAAAGAAAAACCATAACAATGGTCTGTAACCATCTTAAACTTTACACCACACCAGTAGGTATACACTTTTTTTATACACCCTCTGATAGTCTGCGCCTTTAACACGAAGTAACTACGGAGGTAACTCTCGTCGTGCTTCATCGCTTGCATCACGCTGAAGCACTCGTCGTCTATTGCAATGTTCGTCTTCACGTATCCCGGGCCCGGCAATACGACTTTCGATGCGCCGAGTCCCGTCGACGATAGTTCGCACTTTTTATGGCCCGGCGCGCCTAACAACTCGTAACTGTCCTCCGACACAAGGTTCACGTCACTACCGGAGTCTATCAACGCGTTAATGCTTCGACTACACAATAAAATCTTCTTTATTGGCTTCTGATCGATGTTTCTTGTTTGGTATGAGCTGTCACTGTCACTGTCGGTGACACTCCTGTGACGTTTGACGTTCGTCGCCGCCATGGCCGCCATCTTCAAATCGCTCCCGGTCGTTCCATTCGATGCACATTCGTCGTCCAACTCATTCGTTCGAACATCAACTCGCACGAATAAGTTCGTTCCATTCGATTCGTTCTCGTTCGAATTCGCCGATTGAATTCCGCCAGCGCCGCCATTATGCTCGTCAGCTGATTCGTTCGATGTTTTTTCAAATGTACTATGGTTTTCTTCCTCACAGCTGTAGCACGTCTTTACGGGCCGGTTTTTCGTCGTGTCATCGTGTTGTAACTGCATACTTGACATCTTACTCTTAATCATTTCGTAAATTCTTAGTTTGTCCTTCAAGTCACCGTAGGATGTCACTCCGTATAACACCGTCTTATTCGTCTCCGCATCTTCGATGCCGTCGACAATATACTTAATTGTCACATCATCTGGCATTTTCCCTCGGTTGCCCAGCTCGCGCATCGTGAAAAGGTAGTCGAGGCAACTTTCATCTACCTTCTTTTTACGCGCCGCCATTAGCTCGTGTATCGCCTTTATGTCGATCGTGTCAGGGAATTCTTCGCTTAGCGCGTACTTTAGATCGTCCCATGACTTAAACGGTCGCTCCGCTTGAAGCCAAAGCGCTGCGGTACCCGTCAAGCTGCGCCTAGCAACAATCAGCCGTTGCAATGGCGTCCATCCAAATATCTCCGCGTTCTCGTCGATGTCGTCGATAAATTTAGTGACGCTGTAAGTCTGGTCTTGCGCGCTAAATTTACTGACTAGGTCGTCAATGTACTGCAGGCTAACACTAACGTCGTACGTCGTCATCGCGTCCGTTGCCCTTGCAGTCGTCGTCGTCATATTCGTCGTCGTCCGGAGTTTGAGTCTCGGTGCCTCATCCACACCTCCACTCGGAGCCTCGCTAGCTGCCTCGTCATACATCGTATCCGCTTGCATCTGTCCGATGTGCCCGTTTCTCGCCGCTCAGAAGTCACCGTCTTACTCCCGAAGCCAGCAGAAACTCTTCTTCGTCGTTATTTCGGCCGCCCGTCGTAAATAGCAACCGCCACAACACGAAATGTAACCGCCTCGTTACACCACGTAGCACACCAGTCCGTCGTCGTATTCGCAGTTAATTTTTTCCTTCTGATCCCGGACGAGCCCCCAAAAATGTGGGATCGTGCGAAGGAAAACAAACTTTTCGAAATAAAATAAGAAAAAGTTTATTAAAAATTAAACTACTGAATACGTAAGAAAACAATGAAAACAGAAAAGACAACTAGCACGTAGGCTCACCCGATCAAAACTCACACTCTTTTACTCATTTGCTCGTCTCATTCACTCCACATTAGTCTTCAGTCATTCGGTCGCTCGTTTACATCAAATCATTCTAACATTAATCCACCCTCATTCCCACATATATGTCATTATTACTGGCAACACACACTGGTTGAAGCACTGCACTGCGGAGTTTTTACTTTTTAATACTTGCTACAAATATATTCAGCATGTATATATAAATTCGCATAAGTTCAAGTACCTAACTTGCATTTAACTGTGAAAAAAGTTCTTTCATTTGTTTGTCGATTTTTGCATTTGACAATGCTTTGACAAGTTTAAATGAAATATTTGACTTGCTTTCGTTGTTTCTCCAGAAGTATCAGCTCATGAAAATACTAATGATGAAGTTGTGGTGAAGAAAAAGAGGGCGTGGAAAAAGAGAATACAACCTGAGCCTGACGCAGGTAAAAATACATTTTATAACTATTTTTTTTTAAATGTGAACAGTATTAAACATCACCTATGAAACTGTGACGAGATATTTAAGAACATGCTCATTCAACTGTTTTCTTGAAGTAATACAGTGAATATTTTCAGTTCCTGATGATTCGGGAGAAGTGATCTCTACAAACAAACCCACAGAACCGCCCAAAGAAAAGTCAACAAGCAATGGCCTTTTGAAAAAATCCAAAGGTTTGTATAAATTTATAATTAACTTCTCATTGCGAGTTATATAAAAAAACTGTAATTGAGTTGCTTTATTCTCAATATATTCTCTCCAATTCCAGTACAGAAAAACTCCAAAAAAAATCAGAGTAGCACGAAACCAGTATTATCAAGACAAAATAAAATATCTAAAGTAAACAAGACAGTTAGGAAATCTACAAGAGGTAAGCCAAATAATGAAGAGATCACCTCTCCTATTATCCTGAATCAAGCAGAAGATGAAGCAATTAAAAGTAATGCTGAGTTAGACAGTGCTACTGAATCCAATGCTGTGTGCTCCCCAGTCTTATGCAAAGATAAAAAATCACCAGTCATTAAGAGAACTGTAAGAGAAATATGTGAGACGAAAGACAGTTATAGACGAAGATTCAACTATTACTTCCCCATCCATTCTGAGTCAGGGTCTGCTTGAGAAAACACATGATAAAGAACTTAGGAAGATGACATCTGAAAGTAATAATAATGCTGATTCTCGTCGCACATCAGTGACTAGTGCCTCGGAATGGTCCTGGACTAAAGATATCTCAGGATCGAGTACCACAACATGTATTACCGTGGCGTCCACGGACTTTATACGTTTAGATGGGAAACTACCTATTGGGAAACTCAATCATTGTGATGCTCTGATTCCTTCTATAAATAATTCTGTGGTGGAAAAGAAAAACAGATGAACATTCTCTCTCAGAGGAAAGTTCTAGCAGCAGTTCCAGTAGCTCTTCCGATAGTTCTTCTTCCACAAAAGTTACAGTCGATAACTTCTTAAACTTAAGCACGTCTTCTGTGTCCCCAGCCAAATTGACTCCCTGTTCTTCTGTAAGCTACCATTGTAATAATGAAGCTGCCAAACAATTAACCACATTAGAAAAGATATCTTTAGCATTGAAAAAATTCAACCTAGGTTTTCATGCTTGGAATGAAAAAGACGAACAACTTTTAACTCAAATGAGACATACGAGAAGACGATCTTCAAAGTGATGAGCGAGGAGCACA
>NC_133494.1:9723524-9745168 GCF_025370935.1 Choristoneura fumiferana
CTTATAAGTCATTTCTCGCATTAGGAACAAATTAATGCTAAATCTCAAAATTTCGTAAGGTACTGCGTGCTTTAAATACGGGTGTTTTATATACGACGACTTTTTGGTCCAATTCGATGCTAAGTTTTGGGTTTTTATAAGCTTTTATGCGCAGTAGGAAGGACACATTTCTCCTAGATCTGTAGGCTGATAGGGTAGAAAGTTTAAGAGTCACGTCCGTGAACTCGAAGACGTAAAGCCGAGTTTAGACTTTCAAGAAAAATCATGCAAGTTGCATTACATTGCGAGGCCGTAAGCCAACGAGTTGTAGTGGTCAATCGAGCGCCGCAATGTAATGCAACTTGCACGATTTTTCTTCCAAGTCTAAACTCGGTTTAAGAGTTGGATGCAGGCAGCGCAGAACCGATCGTTGTGAAAATCTTTTTGGAGAGATTTTTGTCCAGCACTGGACTTCTTGTGGCTGTTATAATGACGATGACTTGCAACTTGCAATGTCATTCTACGCACCTATATCCGCACTAAATCAATTAAATCCGATCATCAAAAGTCGGTGAATTACGTACGAATCGCTAGACTTAAGAACAACTTACAAAGAAACTTTGCAAGGTACAAAAAAGCTAGTATAAAAAAAGAACTGAAACGGGAGCATAAACCCTTTTAAAAAGTTCTCCTTCATCCCCCGTAAAATCGCTATTTGTAATGTTTTTTTTTTGTATGAAAACCTTCGAAATAAACCAGAGGCCGTATTGCTTAACGTTTCTGACGCTCGCAATGGCAATCAAATGACAGATTTCGCATACAAAAACTGTCATTTGATTGCGATCGCGAGCGTTGAAGACCATTGTTTGTTCGTAATGACATTCTTTCAACTTCAACAGAATATATTTTCCAGCTGCTAAGTATGTTATTATTTTGTGATTTCGCATAGTGTAAATGTCCTCATAGCTTGTTTACACTGGCGTAGCGTGGTTGCCGTAATTACAACGTGTCACTAGCTATATGAGAAGCATTAGTTTAATAGAGCGTAAGCTTATGAGACTACGAACCTAACTAAGTTACTGAGAAATTTTAGCTAATTGTGTATATATCGTAGCCAAATCTGAGAATGATGATCTGTTCAATATGTGGTCAGTTCCTATACGCGGACTAATATTTTGATTATTACCTATCAGATGAAAAAATTACTTTCGTCCAAGTTTTTTTCGGCGCATTTTTCTTGGCAACGGCAGTCTGGATGTATAGAGGCAGCGGCTCGTGACAACTAGATCCCCTTTAGAAAAATATAGCAAAATACATACACTGATGTGTTGAAAAAATTATCTAAACGCTTACTACACCTTAGCAGTACAGTCACGTGCAAATTAATTTAAGTAGACACCGTAACAGCTCATCCACTTCTGCTGCTGACTGTACCTAACTCACGCCTCTCTTACTCCGCGTTGCCAAACGAAAATATTAGTTCCACGTCACTGCACTGTTAGTTTTAATTAAAAGTCAACTCTCTCTTCGACTATATCTTGTACAAAGTCAACGCTGTTTGTTAAAACGCTGTTTGTTGAAAGCCGATTTGTTAGCGGCAGAGCTCTTGTGAAAAATAAACTAACAGTACCAGTAAATCTCAGGAACATACACATAATGGAGTGGCAAGTATGTTTACTGCAAGACTAAAACAGGCATGATATATAGCACGTACATAGCACGCTGATTGTTACATTACAAAACGCAATAGTCCAAGAGCTCGTAGACATTTTAAAGTAGCTATTAAATAAGATAGTTACTTACGCAGCTGTGAAAGTATCGAGGGGAGGCCTTTGCTCAATAGTGGGACAAAAAAAGCTAACGATAATAATTGAATAAATGAAATGATAATAAAAATAAAAATACAGCAACGGAGCTCACAACATTAAATCATCATCATCGGCCAGAAGAAGTCCACTGCAGAACAAAGGTCTCCCCGTTCGAACACCACAATGTACGATAATTTGCCCATTGCATCCACATGTTGTCCGCAGCTCTCACGATGTCGTCAGTGAACCGCTTAATCTTTCGTTTCGTGATCGCCATTCGAGGCCTTTTGTTTTTAACGATTACTCGTATCTGTCATACATAATATTTATTTATAACTAACACTAACTAATTAAGTTCTTACTTACACAATTATGTATGAGTCACTAAGTTACTCGAGTTAAATAATATCATGGGACTTTTGACACCAATTTTGATTTAGTCCCAAACCAAGCAAAGCTTGTACTATGGATGCTAGGCAAAGGAAAAACATACTTATATAGATAAATACATACTTAATTACATATTAAACATACAAGACCCGAGAACAAACATTCGTATTATTCATACAAATATCTGCCCGGGAATTGAACCGGGACCTCAAGCTTCGTAGTCAGGTTCACTAACCACTTGGCCGATCGTGAAATGAGTTACTATTAAGGTAGGTATTAAGTTTTAAGTTAGGTAGTTAGTTTATATTTAAGTTTTATATGGTTATTTTTCTTAAATTCTTGTACTCATGTGAATAAAATTACACCTTATAGTACTGGGAACTACTTAGAATAGATAGAAGGGGTGCGCCACTGCCGGCTGGCAGAAATGAGAAACTCAGGGTATAGGTTTGTTGGAACTTTACTGACAATATGAAAAGTTTATGGATTAGTGGGTTAACAGATATAGTATAGCTTAGCTAGTCACTAGGTTTAACACTGTATAGTAACAAGACGATGCCGCTTGCGGTGTGAGCGTCGTGTGTATGCGCGGGCGCGGAAGTGTCTCGCGCAGCTTCGCTACGGCGGCTTGGAAACGACTGGGCGCGGTCGGCACGGCGCGAAATAGAGCGGGGCGCGGGAGGTGAAGAGGGGCCGCGTATCATACGACGCACTACGCTGACACCACACTCACACTAGCAAGTAATCTTGCTGGTCGGCGCGCACGAGAGGCCCGCTCGGGCAAGACGCGACTAGGTACTGTAGGTACTTGGATACGGTTTGCTATATACTCCCCCTCTAGTTCAGGTATACGCCCCCGTTCCTGGACTAGCTGCACAGTATCCTTCTTCGGTCGTCCGCGCTTCTTGACGGGGTTAACCGGTTTAGGCGGAGTATCATCGTTACCAATGAACCGAGTCAAATCTTGAACATGGTACTTCCCTATAATCTCCTGAGGCAGCTCCATACGCGCAATGTTGTATGTCGTAGGGCTCACCTTCTTGGCGATGACGTACGGGCCATCGCGTCTCGGCATGAACTTTGAAGTGAGTGCCTTTGAACCTTTGCTCAACAGGTGCGATTTTAATAGTACCTTATCACCCACCTGAAAATCAACTGGACGACGCGACTGGTCGGCGTATTCTTTACCCTTATCCTGCTGCTTCTCGACTCGCTCTCTGACTGCCGATAAAGAGTTGAGGAATCGTCTTAAATAGGGTGTAATTTGTGGGACAAAGTTATTTTTGTCAAGTATGGCACGTTGGTCATGTGTTGCTTCCGAAGGTGACCGCATCTCCCTTCCGAATGTCAAATAAGCCGGCGTCGTACCTGTTGTACGGCACACGGCACTATTCAGAGCAAATCTTATCACTGGCAAGTTCTTGGGCCAGGTCTTATGGTCTCCTTCAACCAATCGTGCTAACTGTACCTTAAGGTCGCGGTTTTTTCTTTCTGCGGGGTTAGCTTCTGGATGGTACAATGGAACTAAGTTCTGTTTTACCCCCAGGACTGACATGCATTGACGCATGACTGCCGAAATGAACTGAACTCCATTATCAGAAATAACTCGGCGAGGTAACCCAAACCGCATAAAAAATTCCTCGATGAGGACACGTGCGCAGGCTTCAGCTGTAGCATCCTTAAGAGCATACAGCTCTACCCATCTCGTGGCCGTGTCTTCAACGAGCAATATCCACCGTTCACCTTCCTCTCCTTCCGGAAGTGGGCCGAATAAATCTACGGCCAACACCTCGTTACGTTGATTCATGACGGGCGTCTGGAGGAGACCTGGAGGTTTGTTATTTGTAGCTTTATATCTTTGGCAGTGAATGCAGGCTTTTACGTAGTCTGCTATTTTCCTACGCATTCCTGTAAAGAAATACAGCTGTGATACCTTCCGGTAAGTATTGTCAATTCCAGGATGCCCTGCTACTGCAGAGTCATGACATTGCTTCAAGATGTCTTCCTGTTGACCAGCTGGGACTACAAGTTGTGGTGATTCACTGTCCGAGTCAGGGTTATACCGGTACAACACTCCTTGATCCATCATATATCCTCGCTCCGTCCATCGCTGGACTGCGACTTCATCGGTGGCTTCGAGCTCCTTGACAATTTTCTCCAGTTCGGGATCTGCCAGCTGTTCCTGCCGCAACAGATCCGGTTTCTTCGCAGGTACGTCTATTATTACAGAGCAAATGCCGCATTGATCGCGGGTTTCTCCCGTGCAGATCGGCCTACTTAATGTATCGGCCACAACATTTGCCTTACCTGGAGTATATTGAAATTGTATATCAAATGACTGGAGTTTGAGTGCCCATCGCACTAACCGACCGGTTGGTGATTTTAAAGTCAACAGCCAGCGGAGTGGTTGGTGGTCACTTCCTATAATGACGGGTTGCCCGTCGAGGTAGGACCTGAAACGTTCAACTGCCCATACCACCGCCAGAGCTTCACGCTCGGTGGTAGAGTAGTTCCGTTCCGCTGAGGTAAGGAGTCGACTCGCGTACTCAATTGGTCTTTCCTGCTTTTCCTCCCCCTGAAGTAATACTGCCCCTAAAGCGTAATTACTAGCATCCGTTCGTAAAATAAAGGGCCGACTAAAATCAGCTTGGATCAAAATGGGGGCCGAAGTCAACAACCGCTTAAGTTCGTTGAAAGCTTGTGATTGAGCTGAGCCCCAAGTCCAAGTTTGGTCCTTTCGTGTCAAACGTGTTAATGGTTCAGCCACTTGGGAAAAGTTAGGAATGAATTTCCTAAACCACGAGCACGTTTGAAGGAAAGTTCTCATATGCTTGAGATTGGCCGGTTCCTTCATTTCGAGTACAGCACTGACTTTATCATGGTCGATGGAGACGCCTTCCTGCGTGATTATGTGCCCAAGGTATTTTACTTTCTCCCTTGCGAAAACACATTTCTCTCTGTTAACATGGAGGTTGTATTCAGTCAGGCGCTCGAAAACTGCCTCGAGGTCTTTGAGATGCTGTTGAAACCCATCTGAGATTATTAGAAGGTCATCTAAGTAGGCCAATACGGTAACATCCTTTAAAGATGCGCAGGAGCGGAGGCGATCTATGAGCCGCTGGAATGTGGCCGGTGCGTTTTTGAGGCCGAAAGGCATGCGCTTGAAGCGATATATGCCGAGAGGAGATATGAAGGCTGTCTTATCTCTGTCCTCTTCTCGAACGCTAACCTGCCAGTATCCCGATCGAAGATCAAGCGTGCTCATGAAGCAGTTCCTTTTTGTTGATTGCAGCAGCTCATCAATCAGCGGCATGGGGTACGTGTCCGACCTGGTAATAGCGTTCAGGCGTCTGTAATCTACGCAGAACCTGACGCCGCCACGAGCTTTTGGTACCATCAACGCCGGCGCGCACCATGCGGACTCGCACTCTTCAATTATATCTTCTTGCAGCATTTTGTCGATTTCTTTTCTCATCACCTCTTTTTTCGCAGGATTCAGACGGTATGGAGGCACTGCTATAGGTGGGTGCTCACCCGTGTCTATACGGTGCTCAGCGAAAGGCGTAGGAGCTCCCCCTGGACGAAAAATGTGCACGTGCCTGACGAGGATCTGGGCGAGTTCGTCTCGTTCTGCTGACTCCAGTTGAGAACCCTCGTCGTCCCGAAGAACGTCTGTGGAGGCACAAGCGGTGCCACGCGAAGTTGGTTCGAAAAATAGCGTATGTTGAACGCGATGATTATCGTCGAAATACCATACTTCTTTGGAGAAATTAATAACGACACCCATAGCCCTAAGAAAATCTATACCGAGTAACGTTTCGTTGTTGTCGGACTCGGGGAAAATTAAAAATGGTATTTTTATGATAATTTGTTCCAACCGCACCTGTAACGTGGTAGTGAGAACGTTCATCTCACGTACGTGGCCATCGGCAAGTTTAATTTCCCTCGTCGAAGGCGTGAGCGGGTGGCCTTTACGTAGAAGGAGAGCATATAGCGTGTGACCGGCAATACAGTGTTTCGCGGCAGTATCAATTAAAGCTGTACCATTTACTCCCAAAATCTCGATTTTGAAAATGGGACGTAAGTCGCGACGCTTGACGGGCCTATCGCCGACGCTACATGCCAACAAGTTGTCATCGTCCTTAATACGTACATAATTATCATCATCACAACATAATAAATTAACATCAGCCGAATTTTGTGAAAAATCTGACGTATTACATTTTCTTTGAGGGCAGGTCGTTATAACATCATCGATTTTATGATCTAGAAATATTTTACCATTAGATGTAAAATCGGACTTAATACACTTTTGTGAAAAAACATAATTTTGGGTGTCAACATTTTGTGAAAAATCGGACTTATCACACTTCACCTGCGGGCGGGTCATCGTAGGGTCATTAAAATTGCGGACACGAAATGTATAACAATTACATGCAAAATTAGACTTGTTGCACCTTTGCATTACATCGTTACAACAAGTACAACACGGAACGTTATGTGATAAGTCTGACTTACTGCACTTTGCCTGGGGACTCATGTGCGAAAGTGTTATGTCATTGGTTTTGTGACACTGAAATTGTTCACCATTAAATACAAAATCAGACTTGTCCTTTAAAATAGCATCATTATCAATACAAGAACACGTGCCCTTTGTTTGTGAAAAAATTGACATATTACCCTTTTCCTGTGGACGGGTATGAGTTACGTCATCGACTTTGTGAATACAAAAATTCTTAGAATTACGTACAAAATCGGACTTTCGACATTTCGGTATAGCGCCGTTACAAGAAGTAGACGTTACTTTTTTATCATTATAAGCACATGTATAATTGTTGTACATCGCATCTATACTTTTCGTACAATTTTGGTACTTATCTAAACAATTTGGATGAGAATTGTGATCATGACTGTACTCGTATGTATCATTAAAATTTGTGGACAAATTGTCTGATAGACAGGACTTATTTTCATAAGAATTACCAGTTGGGATTCTATGATTATAGTCATTATTCACGGCACTAAGTGAACGATTTTGAAATTTACGATCGCGCACGGGTAACTCGACACTATAGAACTTTTCCGGCACGAACTTATTTACGGCACTTTCATTCGCGTTATTAGAGTTATTATGGTTGAAAGACTCACCTCTGTCCTCCAACTTACGACATTGATCTCGTAGGTGACCGTACCGCTTGCAGTAGGTACAGTAGGGTCGCGAGGCTCGCGCGGGACCGGAGGCCGAGGACGTCGGCGGAGCCCGAGGGGGCACGTTCACGCCGGGCGTGCCGCGGGGCTGCGGCGGCGCGGGCGCTTGCGGGGCCGCGGCGGCGCGGGGGGCAGCGCGGTAGCGGCCGCGGGCTGCGCGCGCACCGGCGGCGCGCCTCGCGCGTGCCCGCCGGCGGCAGCGGAGGGGGCCGGGGCGGCGCGGAAAATACTCGCGCCGGGGGCCGGCGATGGCCTCGCTGTTGATACTCGTCGCTCCTCTTCGCCTATGGAGTCTTCAATGTTTCTAGCATGATGTAATAACTCGGCGAATGTAGTGAATTCCTCTCTGCGGAGTCGTTTTCTTATTCGCACGTTTAATAGGCCGTAAATCATGTCTAATTGCACTTTTTCTTTTAAATCATTCTTAGGTAGTCTTGACAACAGGGCGCGCGCTTTGGCAACGAACACATCGGTATTCTCGTGCTGTTGTTCGGTTGCGAATAAGTCGCGGTAAATCCTATGGGGCGGCCGTCGGTCGCCGTAGGCGCTTCGTAGGTTATTAACGACCTCGTCCCATGTAGTTACTTGATTTTTAATGCCCTGCCACCAGGTGGCCGCATCGTGCGTCAGCAACATCGACAAACCTTTTATTGCATTATTATCAGTCACGTTAGCGCACTCTTTGTAGCTTTCTATTGCATCGATAAATCCTTCGATGGACTCGGTAGGTGTGCCGCTAAACACAGCCTTACAACGCGCAAAGTTACCATGTTCGGTGAGCACCGGCGCGGGAGTAGAGGTACTCGCGCGGTGGCCGAGGACACTGTCTAGGATTTCCTTTATAGCGTTGGTTTGCGTTCTTTGTAGGCCTTCTAGGAGCATGGAAACGTTCTGCTGTGAGAATGTTGCGTCAGCATTGCGGGTGGTGGCGAAGGGGTGGGGAATGCCTGTTGCATCATCTCCGTCATCATCGCCGTCATGCTGGTACTCCTGGTGTTCGTGCTGAGGTGGCGCAGAGGAATGGGAAATGCCTGATGCATCGTCTCTGTTGCCATGCGAAATTAATCGTTGCTGTGCAGGCATCCGTGGCGCGGGAGGCACGTTTTCTCGTTCCTCCTCGTCGCTGTGGACGTCTTCCATTTGCACCGGGTTTGCTTGACTTCTAGTACGCGTCATTATCACTATGCGGATAGTTTGTACCTATGTGCATTACGATTACGAACACAATTTTAGGTTAGGTAGACGCGGAGTCGTTCGTACGGATTTCGACACACGAAAATCGCTCACTCGCGAATCGTTTGTTTTACCACTAATCCACACACTGTTGGGACGCCAGATATAGTACTGGGAACTACTTAGAATAGATAGAAGGGGTGCGCCACTGCCGGCTGGCAGAAATGAGAAACTCAGGGTATAGGTTTGTTGGAACTTTACTGACAATATGAAAAGTTTATGGATTAGTGGGTTAACAGATATAGTATAGCTTAGCTAGTCACTAGGTTTAACACTGTATAGTAACAAGACGATGCCGCTTGCGGTGTGAGCGTCGTGTGTATGCGCGGGCGCGGAAGTGTCTCGCGCAGCTTCGCTACGGCGGCTTGGAAACGACTGGGCGCGGTCGGCACGGCGCGAAATAGAGCGGGGCGCGGGAGGTGAAGAGGGGCCGCGTATCATACGACGCACTACGCTGACACCACACTCACACTAGCAAGTAATCTTGCTGGTCGGCGCGCACGAGAGGCCCGCTCGGGCAAGACGCGACTAGGTACTGTAGGTACTTGGATACGGTTTGCTATACCTTTTTTTAATTGTCATTACTATTATTATAATATTAAATGTCCCATTTTAAAATCAAATTAAACATTAAAAAGACGTTACCAAACATATAACAAAAATATACAAAACAATATTAAAAATTAATTTAAAAATAAACAAGGAAGTTTCGGAATGGATTCTCTTTTTTTTTTGTTTTTATTCGACTGGATGGCAAACGAGCAAGAGCGACTGGGTGTCCTGATGGTAAGAGATCACCACCGCCCATAGACAACTACAACACCTGGGTATTGCAGATGCGTTGCCAACCTAGAGGCCAAAGAAGGAATACCTCAAGTGCCAGTCTCTTCTTACATTATTATTTTCACTCAGCAACTTGCTACAGTAGACGTACAGACAAACGTAGACAAATACTTATATGTAGAGTAGTAACAGGTGGCGCAATATGCAAGGACAGCACTCGCAATGAAACAAGAGACGGTGAATTCGAGTTCGAAAAGCAAAGGCGGTATTCATGAAATTTTTATTAATGAAGAAAATTTGGTCATAATGAAACGACTCTGAACTATTTTTTTTTTTATTATACTTACCTCTTTCTATTGCGACTGTTGTACTTGCTGGGTACAGTCGCCATCAGATATTACGGAGCTGCCAAGGTGATCAAAAATATCAGCCTGCCTGCTTGTTAGTCCCCTATCATATAATAAAATAGTTTATATAGTTGTTTCATTTGTATTTATTTTAATGTTATTGATTTTTTGTTTGTTTTTATTTTCTGTTTCTGTTTCCGCCACCTATTTTTGTAACATATATAATTTCTTGTACCCAAATGGTTGTCTGGAAGAGATCGCTTTTAAGCGATAAGACCGCCTATTGTCTACCGTGAATCTAAGTGTTTATATTATAAGATTTTTTTTTACTGCTTTATGGTGTGCAATAAAGAATATTTGTATTTGTATTTGTAAAATAACTGCTGCTTGATACAACTTTGCTGACGCAGCCGTTTACTCGGAATTCTACCTCAAACTAAAAGCATGCCTCCCAAATTATCACATCAACTCTTAGCCCAGTTACTATACTTGGTTTGAATAGGTATTTAACTAAATGTAAACAAAACAACGTCATACGGTGTATTAAATATTGAGATTCCCCCATTAAACTAACTAAACATTTACATTTACATATTGAAATATAGTCTAGTTTGTAATACTTACATAATAGACAGGTTAAATGTTTAAAATCTTTGAATGTACCAAATCTGGCAGCTTAAGTTTGTTTACATTTAGTTAAATACCTATCCAAACCAAGTACAGCAGCAAATGCCGCCTCCACCTACCCTCTCTCCGCAGACTAATGATTCAAGTTTTCTGTCGTATGTAACAAGTATTTGTCAAGGTCTGTCGACACTTAATCTTGGCGCCACTGGCACTGCAGTGTTTATTATCCGCTCCAGTGCCCTTGGCTCCTTACCGAGCCACATTACCATGATGGGTTGGACACATGGGCGCTTTGTTAGCGTTTGTAGAAAGGGAAAATTCAGGGCTCATATTAGAGCTCGGGGACGGCAGCTTCTGTAGCGATATATTGTTAGGACTTACTCCAATTATCCCGCTGGGGCTTGAGGTGCACAAGAAAGACTACGAGTAACATAATGTAAGTATGTTGTATTACTTATGTAGGTTTTGATAGTTTATTTCAGGGTTCTTTATTCACACTAATACACTGTGTTATTTTTGTTTTTAAGCGAACATACAAAAGGTCAATGACACTAGTGGCCTAAAAGTTTTGAACATGAAACTACCGTGAGACTCACTCATATTAAATGATATCGTAACGGATAACTCACGTCTTAAACCAAGTTTAGCTCGACATGTTTCGGGCTATTTCGTAGCCCTTCTTCTCAGGAGCACGCGAACGCGACTCGGCGGCTGCCGCAACACGCACACTACGCGCCACCGCTCTGCTCGCGCGACTGCCCGACGAAGCAAACACCGGCGCACAACTACCCGCATTTTTATCGTCATTTTTATTGTCAATGTCTAATGTAGGGTAGCACACAACACTAACAACATCGCTCCGTAAAGGCACGTTCACACCAACCCATGACGCAGCACGAGTATTTAAAACTGTTTTCCAACTCGGGGTAACGACCAACGCAATCCCGGTTAAAATTCGGATGACGACTAATCTCAATGGCTTCTTCGTGTCTGTACTTGCGAGAGAAAAGTTTTTTATTCCGCGGAAAGTGCGTAAAGCCATTGAGATTAGTCGTCATCCGAATTGTGGCGTTTTAGTTTACAAAACATATAAATAAATAAATAAATATCTCGGGACAATTCACACCAATTGACCTAGTCCCAAAGTAAGCTTAGCAAAGCTTGTGTTATGGGTACTAAGCAACGGATAAATATAATTATATAAATAGACACATACTTAAATACATATTAAACACCCAAGACTCGAGAACAAACATTCGTATTTTTCATACAAATATCTGCCCCGACACGGGAATCGAACCCGGGACCTCAAGCTTCGTAGTCAGGTTCTCTAACCACTAGGCCATCTGGTCGTCAAAAATAAAAAAATCTAATACCGTATTGAAACATACCTATCACATTACTTCCCTGTTAAACTAATTGCCGGTAATAAATCATTGGATATCGAAGCACAAACAAAGTTTTTGGATCGCGCCCAAAATAACAATTTTCTTTACCCTTTACCAAGTGATTTGGACAATAAATTGCTGACTAAGTTAGGCTCCATTTTTAATTATCCAAAATGAAACTCGGTACTATTCAAAATAAGGTTCCATATTGGTTTGGTTATAAAAAGACTTAGATCTCTGTAAAATTAATCGGGAAAAAGTATTAAGCATTCTTGAGAGTTGTCGCGTTTTTATTTGAATTATTTTAATCTTACTTAGCTGATCATATGTTTTTCAAGAAGCTGAAAAACATATTACATACATTTGTCTCGAAATTTTGCATAGATATTGAATAGGTGCCTAGTAAAGTAAGGCTCACTACTTTACAAATTATAATTGTAGATATGCGATTATTGTTACTCCAACCTCCATATTCTGTCAGGACCAATTGATATGCAAATGCATGTCCGTGCATAAGAAGGCTAGCTGCAATGCTTTCAGTGCAATATTGTCAGTAAAAATACTCTTCAATCCACGGTAGTGCTCTACCACAGTATATTGGCTACGGTAGTTCCTTTCTTTTATTTATTACCGAAATAAAATATTTTGTTGACAAATGTAGTTAGACGACCAGATGGCCTGATAATATGTATGTTTGTTCTCGGGTCTTGGGTGTTTACTATGTATTTAAATATGTATGTATCTATCTATTATAATTATATTTATCCGTTGCTTAGTACCCATAACACAAGCTTTGCTAAGCTTACTTTGGAACTAGGCCAATTGGTGTGAATTGTCCAGTGATATTTAGAAAAAAAAAGTCACCTATAACCAGCAGAGGAAGGGGCCAAATATTTCTTACTTCATAAAGATTTCGGTAATGTAACTGGTCACTTTTACTGATAATTTAAATTCCGGAAAATTAGATGATGACGATTATGACAACGAGTGAAGAACGGAAAAGTGTTCGGCATCATAGCGACCATAACGCGCGAGCCAAGCGAGCGAAAGAATCGCGCCGCGGCTGCGAGTTACTCGTAATTTTGGGGGTCCTGCCAAGTATCAGGATCGTCTCCGTAGAGAACTTTTCAACGGTTAATAGCATCGACTTGAGACTTAGTGTGGTTCGCATTCATGTAAATACATACAGTCATCAAAAAAGCTTCGATTTTATTTGTAACAAAATCTCATTATAACAACCGTTCTATGAAAATCTGTCTCACTATGCTGGACTTAAAACGGCATTATTCAATTAATTATTATTGATGGAACTTTAATTCCTTAAATTTTCTTACATTAATTTGGTTTTTTTTTGATTGATTGAAAAATATTACTATACACATTTTACCATAAGAAATATTTCGCCAAATTGCAAAACAATTTTTTGGCGAACCAAACACTCAATATTATGCACAATACATTTGTTTACAAAAAAAAAAAACTTTTTTTCACTAAGTATTGGTATTTAATGGTATTCAAATTGAACTCTAGATATCCAAGAAGATAATTTCTAGGTGATAAAGCCTTTCAATTGTACTTTAATATAAGATTAATAAGATCTATCTTTCTTTCTTTAAAAAATCATATTGACATATTTACTTTAGCCCTCAGTATTCCACTTTAAGAACAACAGTAAATCCCCAAGTTAAATACAGATAAGACTGACTTTGCCGCTCTAAAGAAATGTATGTGCCAGTAAGCGAATGTATCCAATAAGTAGATGCGACAAAGTGGTAAAGTTTGAGGGTGACTGAGCCCTCAGACAATCCTTAGTACGGTCTTAAGGGCCCTTCAATCTGTTGTAAGAGTTTAGAGTGCAGTGTGGTTGGGGCAGGTGCTTCATTGCGTTGAGTGTTGATTTATGATGCTGTTGAGGGAACGCGTGTTACTTGTCTCGCTTTTCCAACGCACGATGTTAAACATGCTTGTAGTGGAGTGTTGACGTGTTTATTCATACTGGCTGTATACTATCCTCGTAATTATGGAATACCTCTTTGGCGTGCAACTGGCCGCATATAGAAAAAAAAAACTAAAATCTGAGCTATCGATTCACTTATTTTTCTTGTCGTGCTTTATTATTTGGCGTCAAGCAACTGGCCACTTAAGAAGAACAATAATAGGCAAAATTTCAAATTATCGATTGCGTATGCTTCATTGCGTTGACTGTTGATATTTTATGAAGTTGTTGAAGGAACGCGTGTTACTTGTTTTGTTTTTCCAACGCACGAAGTAAAACATGGTTATGTGGAGTGTTGGCGTGTTTATTCATACTGGCTGTATACTTCGAGTATCCTTGTAATTATGGAATACCTCTTTAGAGTGCATCTGGCCGCCTAAAAAAAAATATTCAAATTACCGATTCGCTTTTAGAAGACACTTACAGAAGAAAACAATGCAAAATGTCAAATTATTGATTGTCTTTTGTTTATTATCTGTCTGGCACTAATTTTTTTGTCTCGTAGGCCATCTCACCATCATCTCAGCCCATCATCATATCCCGTGCTGAGCACAGGCCTGCTCTCAGAATAAGAGAGCTTGAGCTGTAAGTTCCTGAGCTGAAACTTCAAATATACCATCGCCGGCAAAGCGAAAGGACCTAATTTTATTTTAGTAAGAAATAATTTGGTCTCTAACAATTCTGGTTATGTACAATTCAAAGCTTTTATTAAACTTGCAATGTATCTTGTATATTTAGTTATATATGTGCGGGTGAAATCTTGCAAGTTGAATTTAACCCACTTTTAGTAATCGGATAATCTTGAAATTTAGCATACCTACTTATGTAAATTGCGTGACAATACAATAATCTGGTAGTGACATCCTGGTAGTCCGGCCAACATCGTCTCCGCAGGACGGAACTCTTCAACGGTTAATGGCATTGACTTTAAATTTGGTATGCAAATGTAGTTTGGGTGACAATATAAGTACAGTCATCAAAAAGTACAGTCAGCAAAAAAAAGCTTGCATTAAAAATGATTTTTTTACCAAAATGTTATTATTAAGTGAAATGTAAAATGAAGGAAAAAATCATCCCAGCATATATACGTCCCACTGCAGGGCACAGGCCTCCCCTCAGAATGAGAGGGCTTGGGCAGTAGTTCCCACGCGGGCCCAGTGCGGATTGGGAACTTCACACACACCATTGAATTGCTTCGCAGGTTTGTGCAGGTTTCCTCACGATGTTTTCCTTCACCGTAAAGCTCCGTAAAGGGAAAAAATATTATAGTAAAATTCAAGAGCTCTGGCTCCATGTATGCTGTGTTTTTCGGAAATTGAGTCTGAAATAGGTATTTCGGCAGCCTGCTGGCGGAGTGCTCGGCGCGGCCACACCGAATAAACGCTTCACTAAAACTTTATTACATGTAACGTAATTCAAACACTGGTATGAGACAGAATACTGCCCTCTTGAGGCAAAAGGCGGTATCTGAAAAGTATCACAAATTTGACCGCTATGTGTGTCTGTGTGTCTGTCTGTGGCACCGTAGCTCCTAAACGGATATTAAATATTTATTTTATTTTAATTTAATTATTTATTTTTAGTGATCATACAACTAAAGATTCTGTGAATATTTCAAGCGTCTATCTGTTGCCGTTATAATATCAATATCAAGCAAAAACCGGAAAAAACAATCACGTTTGTTTTATGGAAGCACCCCTAAATATTTATTTTATTCTGTTTTTAGTATTTGTTGTTATAGCGGCCACAGTAATACATACGAGTAATCTGTGAAAATTTCAAGTGTCTAACTATTACGGCTCAAGAGATAGAGCCCTGTGACAGGCGGACCGACAGACAGACAGACAGCGGAGTCTCAGTAATAAGGTTCCGTTGGCTCCCTTTGGGTACGGAACTCTAAAAATGTTTTTTTTTTTAACTTAGTAGAATGTTAAGATTGTTTTTGGAATCTTTTGTATTTTTTTATTTCAATTCCAAATTTTTACTTTTACGGTCATCCCGTAAAAACCGAAATTGAAAATACAAACTGAAATATAGATGCACAGAAAAAACAGAAAATAAGACCATCACTGGGAATCGAACCCAGGTCCTCGGTAATCCGTACCGCGTGCTATACCGCTACACCACTGATGGTCAACGATATGAGGTGCATAGGGAAATTCGTGTCGGTACCGTTGACCATCAGTGGTGTAGCGGTATAGCACGCGGTACAGATTACCGAGGACTGGGTTCGATTCCCAGTGATGGTCTTATTTTTCTGTTTTTTCTGTGCATCTATATTTCAGTTTGTATTTTCAATTTTAGTAGAATGTTATCAATGTCTGGAGCTTTTGCGAAATTGCTTGAACCGCCACTGCAAATGTAGTGATATAAATCTAGACGTCCTGGTTCGCATTTTAGCCTCAGGTGTCTCGTCCTCAACTGTGACTAATACCATTTAATACGACTGGGACGTTGCCTCAGTCCGGCACTGGGAAAGATTGTTATCCTGCTCTACCTCGCTCTCTGGGAAAGTGATGGATATATCCAAACAGAACGCAGGTGGTATAAAGTTACTTTGAAGTAGTGTTCGTTTCTGAGATATAGTTGGTCTAGCGTGGGTTTACGTACTTGAGAAATTGAAATAGCTTTCAGTAGAGGCTTTTAGGGTTCCGTACCCTAAAGGACCCTATTAAAGGCCTAGCTAGCTCATCGGCCGTCTGTCCATTCGTCTGTTACATGGTAGTATCTTTTAAATTGCTAACGGTGGCTATTATTTTAATATCAAATAAGTAATACCTAATAAAAGTGTTGGCTAAATTAAAAAATAAAAATCCATACCTACAAATAATCGTGATAGAAAAACCTTTAGGGTTTCCGGTTTCCCTTTCCTGTTTTGGAAACTTGAAATTTGATATGAAGGTAGTTACTTAGTACGATAAGTGTGAAAAATATATTTTTTTAAAACCTTTTACTTAACTTATATATGTTTAACTTAATTAATGTTTAATGTATGTATCTATGTATGTGCGGGTCAAATCTTGCAAGTTGAATTTGACCCACTTCCAGTGGTAAAATTGACTTAAAATTTGGCATAATTATGTAAATCTGGTGACTATACAATAATCTGGTAGTGACATCCTGGTGATCCAGCCAGGATCATCTCCGCAGGACGGAACTCCTCAACGGTAAATGGCATCGACTTGAAAATTGGTACGGCAATGTAGTATGACAATGCAAGTACAGTCACAAAAAGTACAGGCAGCAGCAATAAAGCTTGAATTAAAAATTAAATTCTTAACAAAAACTTCTGGCTTAGACGCGTTAGAATTTAAATTACATGGATATGCTTAAGCGTGTCCGATATTGCAGTTTAGATGCCCCAGCATATCTCTGATACCGAAAGAATTTGTCTGCTGACTTGCGTGGTGGGGGTGGTACGACTCGGACTTGGCCGATATTTTTTTAATTCCACGAAATGGCGAGTTCTGAAAAGAGAGGAAACGAAACAAGCTATAATGCTGTTACTATAGCCCAACATTTTTATTTGCAATAATTGAACGACTGAAACTCAATCCAAAGTGGAAATAGGAGTTCATGAAAAATGTATGGAGTACTGGCTGGAAACACAAGCGGGTTTCCTTCAAAAAACTTAGCGGTAAAAAAATAAAAATTTAAGTTTCGTACTTAAAGGCAGAGACCTATTCTGCACTCTTAAGGCAAAAGGCAGCATCTCAAATAAAATCACTTTTGAGTTATTTATACCATTGTGTAGCTTAAAGCTGTGGCCACACCGCCGGTTAAAAAACGGTGACGGTACGGAATCGTAGTGACGCATCGTATGCGCAACGTTTTTATTGCATGCTCTCCACACCGCTGCTTAAAATACGCAAACGGTGCCAAATCGAAGTGACGTGCCGTAAACGTCTGGACTTTACCGCATGCTCTCTACCAAAAGTCGTGACGTTTACGGCACGTCACTGCGATTCCGCACCCTTTGCGTATTTTGAGCAGCAGTTTGTAGAGCATGCAATAAAAACGGTGCGCATGATGCGTCACTGCGATTCCGTACCGTCACCGTTTTTTAAACAGCGGTGTGCTCGCGGCCTAATTCTGCACCAAATTATATAAATCACTCAAAAGTGATATTTTTTAGTAACCACCTTTTGCCTTAAGAAGGCATTATTATTTAAGGTCCCTTTGTGCAGTGTATATTTAGAACCGTAATAAGAGACATTTTGAAAACTTTGCAGAGGTTGCTGATATTGCCTTGGGCGAGCTTGCCTATGTGTATCATTGTTACTTCTTCAGGATAAAATGCATCGACATCTATCTATAAACTGCATGTTTCTTACATCAAAACGGCGCACAAAATTTGTTCACAGCGCGGATTTGTGAACCTTTACTATAGTTTGTTGACGTGACAGGGGTTGTGTTAAAGTAATATGGATGATTGAAGCGCTGCGCGTTTTGTTCTTAACAGCCAGTCTACTGCCGTAAGGTACATAGATGTCAATGCTAAAACGGCGGATGGATTTGAATACAATTTGTGCAAGTATTTTGGATGGCGAACAATTTTTTGATTTGCATCCTCTTTGCTGTCGGTGGCTGATTGGCGCAAGTCCTTTGCCGCGCGCCTTCGTCGTAAAAAGGCGGCAGTCAGCCAGACTTCAAAAAAACTCTCGGCGGATATTATTATTGCGGTTGTGCTCAGTTTTTGTAAATAAATATTAATTGTATGTAGACATTGTAAATAGTTTTGTGTTGTAAATAATAACAAACTTTATACGCCTAAAAATAGCTAGGAAGTGGCGGTGCGGACTATTGCGACTTTACGACTTTAGCGGCGTCATACATCGAAGTCGGTTGTCATTGAGGTATGTTTTTCATGAATTGTTCTCTAGACATAATGCTGCACAGAAGAGCAAATAAGCCACGGCCTTGGTAGCAGTCACTATTCGAAGGTTTATTAAACACAATTTGATACAGTACCCGGCGATAAAAATTGCACATCGGTCTTCGAAAAACGACAATTGGCTGTTCACCACGATTCTGAACATTGGCGACCGTCCATCAATCATCGTATTATTAAGGGACTAATTATATAATCACATTTAATTGAACTATTCCCTGTGTGGTCCCCACAAACGAGTGATCGTGTCAAATAGAAACTTAAAGAAAATTCCATGAAACTTACAACTACCGTAATATTGCTGCCAATAGTATATTACATAAATGAAATAAAAGGAAACTAAATCAAAATCAATGAAATCAAACCCAGATTACCTATAGATAGAGATTTTCCAGATGGCCTATTGGTTAGAGAACCTGACTACGAAGCTTGAGGTCCCGGGTTCGATTCCCGTGTCGGGGCAGATATTTGTATGAAAAATACGAATGTTTGTTCTCGGGTCTTGGGTGTTTAATGTGTATTTAAGTATGTATCTATCTGTATAATTATATTTATTACGTTGCTTAGTACTATAACACAAGCTTTGCTAAGCTTACTTTGGACTAGGTCAATTGGTGTGAATTGTCCCGTGATATTTATTTATTTAAACCCAAGAATAAGAAAATGGTTGAACCCCGGTCCTCAAACTACGAAGGACTACTAAGTCAGGTTTTTAAACTATACTAGGTATGTGACCGTCTAAAAGTAAATATAAATCGTAGTTTTCAGGCTACACTTGGCTCGATCCCGTTTATCTACGATATCAATAAGCCGAGGCATTTCCAACTTTTCCTACTTTTTTACCCGCACGAAATGGCAACATTCAATATGCGAACCGCACCCGTGATATATCATGTTTATGTGCCAACTTCTATTCGGCAATGCAAAATTTCTTAGGGTTTGTTCAAAGAATTATTCCCTATGACCTCTGGATGTGAATCTATATCTTCAATGTTTGATTAAGAATTAAATTTTAAATTTTATTAGTTACCTACTATTCAGAGTTGCTGTCAAATTCACTCACCATCTTGTCAATTTTAGAGTTGCCAGCTAGATACATAAATGTGTAATTTAATTAATTGAAATTTATTTTATTGACATCAGA
Organism: Choristoneura fumiferana; assembly: GCF_025370935.1. Classification (NCBI taxonomy): domain Eukaryota; kingdom Metazoa; phylum Arthropoda; class Insecta; order Lepidoptera; family Tortricidae; genus Choristoneura; species Choristoneura fumiferana. The sequence goes on from NC_133494.1 coordinate 9,743,319, forward strand.
AAATGAGATATCAAATAGGGATGCCAATAGATTATTCCTAAATATTTCAATTCAGTTTAGGGATTTTTTAACGGTGATCTAATGCTTTCTATTGGTCGATGTTTAAGAATACCGCCCTCGACCTTGACGCTGGCAGAATTGTCAAACGAACAGAAGCCACTTAAAAGAAAAGTGTAACGTCCAACGCGTGACTATACTTCGGATCAAAAATTGCGACAAAAATCCTTATGTGCAATCAAATTACTCAGTATACTCCTGAAATATTTTGAAAGAAATTAAAGACATTCTGTAGTTATATCTACCAAAATCACACTTAGGTATTTAATAAACTTTGCACCAATTAAATTAAGTTCATACAGAAGATGCTATTTTCATATATATCACGGGACACTTGCAACCAATTGATCTAGTTCCAAACTAAGCAAAGCTTTAGTTGATATGACTAAGCAACAGATAAACATACTTACCTACATAAGTAAATACACACTTACGTATTAAACATCCAAGACTCAAGAACGATCATTCGTATTTTTCATACAAATATCTGCCCCCACTGGGAATTAAACCTGAAGTTCTTTGCCAGATTCTCTAATCACTAAGCAAAGCAATCCAGTTAAGTATCGCCTTATTTGTCACAGGTTAGTTTTTTCCCCGGAAAACTGCATAGTTCCCACAGGAAGGCTATAAACGAATGAAACAGACCGAGTCGCGGTCAAAAGCTAGGTGTTCATAGTTTGAAAGTTTTCATAGTCTCTCGTGGGTACTCCGGATAAACGCGGCTCCAAGCACGCACTGGAGAGTAACGTCGTTACGCGTTCAGGCACTTTGTCGCGAATATTGATAACTTGCAACACTAAATTTTGTTTATCGACGACATTATGTATTCCGTTTCTTTTGCTTTTCAATAACGCGAGTGTTATTGGGTTTGTTGGGAGCTAAGGGAGTTTTGTTTTGAATAGTGTCGAATAGGATTTTAGCTTTTTAACCGACTTCAAAAAAAGGAGGAGGTTATCAATGCGAGTGTATGTTTTTTTTTGTATGTTTGTTACGTGATAACTCCGCCAATTGTGGGCCGAATTTCAAAATCCTTTTTTTGTTTTAAAGGACAACTTCCAAGGTGGTCCCATTGACACCAAGTCAGGATCTGATGATGGTATCTTGGAGAAATCGAGGGCAACCCTCGAATTTTTAAAGCACACCTATAGCGATTTTGGCATTTTTAACATCAAGTCAAATATTTACATTCAGAACGTATCAATTTGGTGAACTGGACTCTGATAAAGAAGACCGTAGGTACCGGTACTCTGTTATAAAATGATATACTTAACTATGCTGTGTTTGAGCTTAATGGAATCGTTGTGAGATGCACTTTGGCTACAAATCACTAAAAAGTATGAAAAAACATTTTTTAACAAAAAATGGAACCGACTTCAAAAATCTTGAAAATATTTTTCTACTAGTTTGAAGTCGGTGCCTCAGCACGAGCCAGCAGGAGTGATTGAAGCCAAATATATAGTATATAGGTGAGGTAGACGACTATGTTCCACTCCTGCTGGCTCATGCTGAGGCACTTATTTCAAACTAGTAGAAAAATATTTTCAAGGCTTTTGAAGTTGGCTCCATATTTGTTAAAAAAAAAATGTTCAAATGATGTTTTATGGAATGTTGATTTGTTTAACTTTTTTGAATAATGCATTTCGGTAACGTCATCATCATTATCTTTGGTCTACATTTTTTATATCCCACTGCTTGGTATAGGACGTCTCTCTGTAATTCCCACACGAATCCAGTGGGAATTGGGAATTTCATAAACCATAGAATTGCTTTCATAGAATAATATTAGGTAAGTA